>NW_004524926.1:570353-606543 GCF_000260255.1 Octodon degus
GAGAGAGAGAGAGAGAGAGAGAGAGAGAGAGAGAGAGAGATAAAACACACATGACTCTTATCACCTCCATTTCCCACTGTCTGGTTCTGTGGCCTTCATCTCATTGACTTGCTGCATGCCTGACACCACCACCATCTGCAGAGCACTTCTGTCGTCTCCTCTCCCACCTCCCACTGACACTGAAGTCCCTATGCCCCCTCCCAGCCTCTGGCATTCACTGAGCTGCTATCTGTCTCTGTGAAGCTGACTGTAGTGTGTAACTTTCTGTGACAGGCTGATTTCTCTCAGCGCCCTGTCCCCAGGTTGACCACAGTGCCATTTACCTTAGAATTCCCTTCTTTTTGAAGGCTGTATCACATGCCATGGTAGGGATGGACCACATGTCCTAGTGCCCAGGACATCAGGGGAATGAGGGATGGCCCCTCTCCCTGTGGGGACCAGGCTGTGGCTGCTACTCACGCAGGGGTTGGCATTCCCAAGGTGGTAGGATGTCTGAAATCATCAGCAGCTTTTGGTTTTTCAAATGGAAGTGTGACATCCCCTGATATGGGGTCTGGCTGTCCTGGGGAAGCTGGTAGTTGGGGCGGGAGGAGGCAGAAGTGGGCTCTTTGGATCTTTGCAGAGGAATTTGTAGTTCATCCAGTGATTCTTGTTTGTTATTGTGCTGGGCAGTGAAAATGAAGTAGGGACTATTGTCTTCACTTTGTAGAGAACTGTGGGATTCTTTATGCCCCTCCAGAAGCCCACATCGAAACACCAGGCCCCGACCTGTTGGGACTGCCTGTCCTCTGCACTCGCCACTTCCACCAAACTTGATAAAATCTTTGAAAAAAGTTGCATTTCAATTGAATGTGCATGGGAAACCACTTTGAGGCTCAGCAGGAGAAGCTGTGATTAATTTATAATTAGCGAATATTAATATGAGGGAGAAGTCCAAGGCCTGGGTGCAGTATGGCCAGGAGAGGCCCCTTCGGCATCTTGAGTGAAACTCACCCCCAAGCCGTCTGCCAGGGCAGAGGCTAGCAGACAGCCCGTGCCTCCCTGCTTCCGCAAACCCAAATAATCGCTGCAGCTGAGGGCAGTACCATTCTCACTTAAATCACTTTCCCAGACCAAGGGTCTTAGGAAGCGTCTGGAGCTGCCGTCCTGAACGCTTAGCTAGGATGCTTTGCTCCTCAGTGCCTATGCCCTGCCTGCATCGCGAACCAGCCCTGTTTCCCCCCTTTCCCGTCTCAAACTCCTTACATGAAAATTCCATGAATACAGATGGCATGAGCGTCTTCATCTCTGTCCTTTTCAGACTGGGACCATCCTAGATCTCCAGTTTCCCGTTTCCTTCATGGGCCCTAAACTTTGGCAGGTGAAGGGGACTCAGGCTGTGTGTGTACAGAATGATAAATGTGTACAGACTTCCCTGTGGATTTCCTGAGCGATACAGTGTAGCGACTACTTACTAGTATATACGTTATACTAGAAGTCATCTAGTGTTAAAGTCTACAGGAGTCTCCGCAAACCAAATGCTACATCATTTCCTGTAAGGGACTTGAACAGCCTGGTGTGGTGGCATCCTTGATGGCCTGGAGCTGAGACCCCTCAGAGAGAGCTTGTTTACTCTCCCTGTCACAGGAGGACACAGCAGGAACAGGATGGTCACAGATCCCAGCCCTCACTGGGACACCACCAAGTATCACCTGATGTCCGGCTTTCTGGACTTCAGAACTGAGAATAAACTGCAGTTGTTTGTAAGCTGTTCAGTGGAGCTTCAGCTTTATAGCAGCTGAATCCCAGCTCCCCATAAGGTCCACACTGAACCTGATCATTGAATTTGATTCAGGTCTCATCCAGTTCAATTTGTGACCGGAACTGTGGAGAGAATTGACTTCATGAACTGAGGCACTGCATCTTGGGGACTGAATCCAGGCTCTTGGCATCGAGCTGCACCCCCAACTCTTCTTTAAACTTTTGAGGCTAGACCTCACTAAGAGTGCTAGGGTGGGCTCAGACTTGCGATCGTCCTGCCTCCCAGAGTGCTGGGGTTTCTGGCAAGGGCCACTGTGCCCAGGCTTGAAATAAGTGCTTTTAAAATTCTCATTTGACATGGGAAGCAACAGGCACAGAGAGGTTGCACCACTTGTCTGAGGTCACACAGTCCAGAAGCGGTGGCTTTAAACAGAACCCTCTAGAAGGCACGGCCAGGCTGCCCCAAGGGAGGTGCAGTCAGGAAGCACCTCTGCTGCCTGAGGGCTGACCACCACAGATGCCACCATCAGCCCTGTGCTGGCCTCCGGGCACTGTGTGCATCCACACAGGCTGCTGCTGTGATTTATACTTGCAGGTGTGGGGCACAGGTGGGATTTGAACCCTGACCGTCCAGAATTTGACAACAGCTCATGGTGTTGCGTGCTGGCGGCGTGAGGGGTGTGTGGGTGTGCACAGGGTGCCAGCTCACACCAGAGCTCTGTGTGTTCGTTCTATGCCCTGGGCCGTGTGCTGGGCCCTGGCTGGGCCCTTGTGATGAGAATGTAGATGGACTGACCCCTCAGGAGGGGCCAAGTCCCAGCAGGACAAGAAGAGCTGGCAGGAGGGGCCCAACCTGGAGGGCCTTGCCAAGCAGTAGCATTGACACCAAAGCCTGGAGGACAGTCAAGGGAGTGAAGCCGTCGCTACCCTGTCAGGGGACCTGTATTGCAGTGAGCAGGAAGCGTGCGTGCAGAGGTCCTGTGGCAAGCGTAGTCTACTTGGAGAGCTACAGGTTAGCAAGGCCAGAGTGGGTATGGGGGTGGAGAAGGAGCTGAGAAGAGGGAAGGGAGCCAGGCCCAGGCCCATGGTGCCCTGGAGGCCGCGTGAAGAGGTTGCATAAAATTTTCAAAGATTTTGAAATTTTTAAAGAAGCCAGGACCTTTGCAGACAAAATCAAGGTCTTAGCTTTTTGTTTCATTTTGGTTTTAGTGTTGTGAAAACATTCAATCATAATTTTTGTTGTTGTCTTTCTGAGACAGGATCTCACTATGCAGTTCAGGCTGGCCTTGAGCTCACTTTGTAGTCCAGGCTGGCCTTGAACTTACAGTGATCCTCCTGCCTCAGCCTGCTGGGTTCTGGGATTACAGGCTTGCACCACTATGTCCATCCATAAAACAATAATTCTGCCCATGAGTCACCGTGTGCTTTGTGCAATGTTTGTTTAGCTCTGATGGCTCTTGCCACCAGAGGGGAGGGTGGTGTTCTAGGTCCCTGAGAAGTGGCAGCTCTGTGTGACAGAGGAACCTTGCAAAGTCATGCAGCTGAGGGCAGGGTCACAGTTCTGCTCTTCCCAGAGCTTCTCCCTCACATGTGAGTGATCTGTAGACTTCTTCATCCTGCCTATCTATGGCTTCCAATTCTCTGACCTATATCTTCTCACTTCCCCTACTCTCAACGCCTGGTAACTTTTGTTCTCTATCTCTCTCTGCTTGATAGCTTTAAAGATTCCACATGTAAGTGAGCCTCTGACTTACATGTCTTTCTGGATCTGGCAACTCTAGGCTCACCCCTTTTGTAGTAGATGGCAAGGTGTTGCTTTTTAAGGGCAGTATACTATTCCACGTGTGTTGCAAAATCTATCAGCATAAGTGTTATGGGTAATGAAATGGTGCTACGTATGGGATTCATGCTAAATGAGATTTTAGCTACTGTTGCCTGCAGAACACACACAGAAGCGTAACCGTGAAATGATGGATATGTTAATTTGCTTCATGATAGTGTCTTGCTGCTCTGCTATGTGGAGCTGGATGCGTGTGGGACACTCACCGTGCTGCATTCCCACAAGCATCCTCCAGGAGCAGTGGCTCTGGCTTTCTTAGCACAGGCCATCGAAGCCTCAGATGTTCCCAGGTGATGTGCTTGGGACCCGGCCATGGGCTCAGGGTGAGAAGACAAGACATTGTTCCTTTGTTTGCTGTTAGGAGCCGGGCTGCCTGGGGCTTTTGGGAGAATTAAGTACAGCCCCCGCCCGCTTAGGGTAGTGCGTGAAGGCTGAGGGGCAGAGGGGGCTGCAGCAGACAGTGCTGGCGGTGGGGTGGGAACTCAGGCCCCTCCTGCTCTTGATCCTGTTTGGAATGGAGGCAGGGCTGAGAAGGGTGGGTGGTCCAGGGTGGGGAGCTGGCTGCAGGCTTCCATGACCATCTGCTCCAGTGGCGTCAAGGTGGGGGTAGGGGTGAGGATGTGGCTCCTAGCCCTGACTTGAGGACTTCTTTCTGCGGGCCTGACAGTCCCTAAGGCCCCTGGCCTGCCCAGACTGACCTCCCTTTCCCCCTTCCTGTCTCTGGTTTTGTTTATTTTTTAAAGACAAGTTTTCAATCTGTAGCCCAGACTGGCCTTGAACTTGCAGGGATCTTCCTGCCGCAGCCTCCCGAGTACTGGGCTGACAGGTGTGCATTGTTGTCCCTGTTTCCTGCTGTGCCCCACATTGCAGCCAGCTGGAATACCTGCCGGTGGTGTCCTGGAAGAAGTGACCAGAATCTATCGTTCTTTCACGTGGCTGGTGCAGAACTGGCACTCAGTAAACCCATTCCTTCCAATGGTGCCTGCTCCTGATCCTGCTGTTCTGGCCCTGCTGATTTAGTCCCCTGAGTGTCCCGGATGGCTCTCTTGTCTCCTGCATTTCCCCCACTCATACATGGCTCTGCAGGCCCCCAGTTGGCATCTGTCTCCTCTGCAGGCCTCTTCCGCCTGGCGCTTGGCCACCACCTGGCTCCCTCTTATGGCTGCAGGTGTCTGCTCCCTGTCCCTTGCATCCCACCCCACGTGCCCCGCACACACAGCGAGGTGCATCTTGATGAGGCACCACCAGCTCTAATCTGTCCAGGCGGAGTCTGGCAGTGACCCATGGTGGGCTTGGTGACTGTCAGTTTAAGCCCTTCCCTCAGGAAGTGGCAGCTCTGAGCCCTGCGCATGTGCGACGGTGGGGCGGGGATTCAAGCCCCAGGGGGCTGCTTTCCAGAGCCTGTTCTCTGGTGTGCTGCCTCTGATGGAAATTCGATGAAGTAATGAATCAAATAGCTTTCTAACTTCTTGCCTCCTAGACCATGAAAGTTTTTCTTGGTTTTGATTGTCTTGCTCACCCCTTTCTTTTCGCACGTCACTCTCTCTGATGGCGCTTTGCTTTCTCGGAGAACCCGGTTCATTCTTCAGACCCACACACAGCCTGTTCCTCCCCAAGGCAGAGCTCATTGCTCTTTCTCTTCCAGCTCCCAGGAGCAGTCCTGGGGGTCCTTTGTGCTCCTTGGAACCCTCACTGAGCCTCCGTCTCTTACCTCCTCTGCCCCTCCCAGCCCCCATCCAGCACACCTCAGGTGCCCAGTAACTGTCCACGGCAGGCGAGCAAAGGCGTTTCGTTTCTGGCACTTGCTGCCTGCCAAGTGAATCTGTGTGTGTTGGGTCTCGTTGCTAAGGTGAACTTTCATTTCTGTGTCGCTTGCAGGTCCCAAAGGGAGGAAAGCGGGCCCAAAGAATAACAAAAATCACAGTCACACTCAGGGGTGGCTTCTCCTGCCATTCATGTAGTGGAAATGCTGACAGGAAGACAGGCTTCTGTCTGTGGGGACTTAGACAAACAGTGGAAGTTACTTACATCCCAGAAACAAGGTAGGGCAGGGATTAAAAACTAACCGGACATCCGGGAAGTCTGCCTGGGTAGGGGTCGAAGGGACACTAACGCCGCTTGGACAACACAAGTCCTGGAGGCTGTAGGTTGTTTTTTTAGTACAGGTTTGCAGTGCATAATGTTTAAGTTCATTGTGGGGAGTTGGTACGTGTACATTGGGTATCTCCATTCTTTTCGTATACCTTCCCTTGCCCTCAATCTCTGTCCCCGTTCCTCATGCAAAAGATCAATTTCCCTTTTTCTATTATGTATCTTTTATTCTCTTTATTGACACTTCAGGTTTCTCGTGTAAGAGAAACCACGTGATACAGAAGCTGTGTGTCTGATTGTGGTGTCAGGGTGCAGCCATTTTCCTACGAATCCTCAAGTGCATCCATCCTTCTTTATGGCAGAGTAGTGCTCCACTGTGGGAAGCCCCACCTTTTCTTTGTCCATTTGTCTGCTGATGGACATAGGGTTGCTTCCAAGGTTCAGCTGTGCTGAATCATGCTGCTGTGGACATGGGCTCGCGTGGCTCCCTGTAATGATTATCTTTAATTCTCTTGTGAAGATAAGAACCAAGGGGGTGCATGAGAATTGGACATTCAGCTCACAATTTAGTGCCCTTTCCCAGGGGCCCAGAGAAAGGCAGAATGTCACCTGCTGCCGAGAGATGCTGCTAGTGAGGAAATGTCCCCTCACTAGTAAATTGCATCTTTGCAAGGAGGGGCTATGTCTCCTCCCAAGGCCACCAAGTGTGGGCATCATGGTATGCACCGTGACTGTGGGCACCTGGGTATGTGGCTCACAGGATTGTTAGGGGGTGCTGGCTCTTATGGGGCACAACGTTTTAGACCATGGTGGACCCTGCCCTGTGTGTGCTGCTCTTGTCCCCCGTGGACAGTGGCTGGGGTCACTTGTGCTTCTGACTGGGAGTTCGTGCCCACATGCTCCCTGTGGGCCTTGCTGGGGACCAGAAGTCCCAGTTTCACCACTGACCCCAAGCACAAATGACCTCTGTGCCCTGTGGTGCTGGTGAGTGGGTGTGAGTGTCTCTTTCTCCTTTTGAACTTCAGGGGTTCAGGTAGGGCTGAGAGGGGATTGGTCAGCCAAGTGAGGAGGACGCCATGTTGCGTCTGATGGTCCCTGCCTTGGTCTTTCACTCTGTGCCTCTCTGGATTGCATCACCATCTTCATACCTGTGCCCAGGAAGCCACCCAGCAGCCTTCATATCTCCATTTGATAAGGATCAAGAGGTTCAGAGAGGTTAAGTGAGTTGCTGAAGGTTGCCCAGCAGGTCTGTGGCCAAAGGAGGACTCCGCCCCACCATCTGGCCTTGGAGCCAGCTCTGGCTCACTGCCCCGCACTGACCTCGTCTCCCTCCCAGAGCTAATTAATGTCCTATGATTCTAACTCATCGCTGCTTCAGGAGGTGGCTCTGGGCAGTGAATTTCTAGGGCACAAGATGTCCCCCTTTTCCCCTCCTTCTGCCTAAGGATGACAGGTCACAAAATGCTGAAATGGGCCAGGTGTACAGTCTGGACTGGGGCCCAAAAAAGAATCAGCTCTTGCTCTTCCCCAGATGCCTTTGTTTTGACTTCCTGCATGGCCAGCCCCATGTGAGTCTCCGGCAGGCAGAGGCTCAGATTGGTGATGAGTGGGGAAGATGAGGCAGGGGTGAGGCAGGCAGTAGCTCCTCTCACCTTGTGTTTGCTTCTCAGATGTGGAGCACGCAGCAGCCCAGTCTTGCATGCTTGAGCTCTCGGCAGTAAGCCAGAGGAGCCTGGTGGCTTTCACCTCCCACGCCCCCTGCACCTTGACCCTGCAGCCTGCCCAGGCCCTCGCTGGCAAACGGCCCTTTATTATTTCATTATCTCCGTCTAATCCATTGAGATGCAGGCTCTGATAAAACACCAAATCCCTGGCTGCTCGGAGCAGTGGCTGTGAGGCCTCTGAAGGCTGAGGGACAGGAAGGAAACTCAGGGCCGGTCAGTGAGGCCCTGGAGTGGGGCGTTTGGGGGGCAGCCAGGTGGCACCAGGGCCTTGCAGTGCTGCAGGATCTGCGCCGCGGTTACCAGTGGGGAAGTGCAGAGGGTCTAGAGATGGACGCAGTGAGCTTGCGCAGCGCTGAGAGTGCTTGATGACGCTTATGGTGCTAGATGTGCTGCTTTGTCACCTTTCTGTTAGTTCCTGTCTGCAGTGCATAAAGGTCCCGTTTATTGTGTGGACCTGGCCTGTGCACATCACGCCTCTCCTTCCATTTTTCATCCCCTTCGTCCCTACCCGCTCCTTCCCTCTCTTGGTCACCTTTAGGAGATCTCTCTCCCTGCTTCCTGGTGCCTGTCTTGTGCTTTGCTCTTTATTTATCCTTTTGCTTCTCATGAAAGAGAAGCCATGCGACTTGGAAGCTTGGGTGTCTATTTTACCCCGTCACTCGGTCTCCAGGCTCATCCATTTTCCTGCCAGTGACTGAAGCTGGCCTTCTTTATGGCAGAGTGGTACTCCACATGTACATGCCACATTTGCTTTATCCACTCATCTGTTGACCTGTAGGCCACTTCTAGGATCTAATTACTATGAGTGGTGCTGCTGTAAACCTGGGTGTACGTGTGTCACTGTAACGTGGTAGATTTACGTTAGTGCCACTTTTTCTAATGCAGTAAGTAAGAAAGAAGCTGTTTAGGAGGCTCTAGCTGTCGCGCTATGGTGCTGGGTGGCCTCCTTCCTGCCTTACTCTCTGAAGCCCAAGACTCTGCCCCAGGTCTTGTCTTGGCTTGGGAAACTTGCTTATTTTTTCCAAGCTAGAAGAAGCTTCTAGAGCAGGCAGCTGCCTGGCCCCAGGGTCCTTGCGGAATCTGGCCTCCGTGGGCACCGAGCCTCATTTTGCAGGCCGCTAATTGCTGGGAGAGCTTCCAGGTCCTGTGGCAGATGCTGGTGCTGGCAGTTCTGGGGGAGGAGGCCCAGCCCTCTTGATTGATGAAGTCACTGAACCATATGCTACCCTGATTGGAGCCTCAGAAGCACCCTTTAGGGGACAGAGGGCCATTGCTTATTCTGAACATCATCCCAGAGGCCCCAGGAGATTTCTCATGCTATAAGCCCTTGGGTCCATGGGCCCAGCATTGTGTTGGGAGGTTTTCATTGGCCGGGGGCTTGGGAGGCTCCGGAGAGCTAAGAAGTGGGAATCTTCCAGGCCTCTACTCCCTCCTGGGAATGCTTGAGATACAGAGGCAGCTTCTGGTGACTGGGGACAAAGCATGGCCCCAAGCCTCTGTGTTGACTTCTTCCTGCCCTGGCCCCTCACAGAGGAGACTTGATCCTATCAGAGGGATGATGTCACCCTTTGGTGGACCCAGAGAGGCCTGTAGAGGGACACTGGGCATCCAGGGAGCTGGCCAGCTTGGGGCCTCATATCCAGTATTAGGAAGGAACCCCTGGGGTGACCCCTGTCCTGATCTAGGGTTCTTCCAGCCACCAGCAGGCAGGAGCTTAGGAGCTGTGGCCTTGCAGCCTACCCCTGGGCTGTTCCTGGCCCTGCTCCCTGGCCTCTCTGTCCTGAGACTCAGTGGATGCCTCTCTCTGCCTTGTCCTTTCTGTGACCGGAGGTTGGAGGAGGCAGCCCAAGGAGCCAGTTTGAGGAATAAGCAGCATTGAGCCCGCCGAGCAGTCCCAAAGCTGGTGGCTATTAATAGTAAGAGAGTTTGGCAGCTAAACCCACGCATGCAGCATTCAGATTCCGGCAGATCTGGAAGTGGTGTGGCCAGGCTGTGAATGAGGCCTGGGAAGTAGCTGTGAATATTAGTCACTGGATTCAGCAGCTGCCCAGGCAGCCTCCCAGGGCAGGGGGAGCCCCCTAGGAATGGAGGGACAAGCTGGGCTGGAAGCTGGGGCCCAGAGCTGCGGGGTCTTCAGCCGGCTACCTGTGTGTGCTCCAGCAGCGCTTTCCAAGTTTGACATTTGAGATGACTAGATGTCCAGTGCTGTAGCGGCGCAGCACCATCCCTTCTCAGGGTCTCCTGTGTGCCTGGCCCTAGCTGGCCCTTTTCCCTCCTTCCTGCAACCTCACCCTCCTCCCCAGGGGCCTTGGATGCTGCAGGCTGCAGCCTCAGGCCCTTGGGTTTGAAGAGCTAAACTTGAGCTCACAGCAGTGCAGAGTTTGGGTCCCCAAATCCTCAGATTATTCCTGCAGGTGAATAATCTGTGGAAACCGCTGGGTATCGGGCAGGGTCTGCCTGATGCTGAATTATTGAGTGTCTTAGTGAATCCATTTTTCACATCCTCTGGTTCCCAGGACAGCAGCGCAGGCAGTTGGTAAGGTGCTGGTGAATATTAATGTCAGATCAGTGTGTATGTGTGATTAGTGGTGTTTTCCACCAGCGTGGAGTGGGGATCTCTAAATGATTCCCTGAGTGCAGGGTGAGGAGATGGGTGTCAGTCAGGGAGACCCAGGTTCCAGAAGTCCCACGATGGAGGGTCTCTAGAGGCCTGAGGGAGATCATGTCACTGGGGGCTTGGGGTGGTACAATTTCCAGCTCCGTGACAAAACAAGTCCTCAAGACTGATCAAGAAATACAGTGGGCATCTGTAGGCCTTCCCCTTCCCCTAGCCTGGAAACTTGGAAGTGGGAGAGTTTTTTTAAAAAAAAATATTTATTTATTTTTTTGCAGTACCGGGAATTGAACTCAGGACCCTGTACTTGCCAGGCAAGTGCTTATTCTACTCAGCTATCTTCCTGGGCCCAAAAATTTTTAAAAATTTTAAAAATTCCATTTCAATGTGGTATTTTCATGCATGTATATAACATTTTTATATATGCATTACTCCTTCCCCTCCTTTAAACTCCCTTCACTCTCGCATAAGCTTACTGATTGGGCTATTTGAATTGTTGATCTTTTGGGAGTTCTTTATCCTTTATTCCATTCTATGACCATGTCATGTTTTTGTAGATTGTGTGTATTAGGGAAAATATGATATTTTCCTGAGTCTGTTTTATTTTTCTTAACATGGTGAATTATGTTCCTTCAGGGATGTTGATTTTGTTTTTATTGATAGCTGTATAGTACTCCATCCTGTGTATGTGTACAGTGCCGCACGTCCTTATCTATTCCTCTCGCGATGGGCACCTTGGCCCTTGTGAATTGTGCCACAGTAAACGAGGGTAAGCAGGTGTCCCTACTGTAAGCTGACTTCTTGTTTCTTTGGATATATACCAAAGAGTGACATAGATAATTGAGTTAGATAGTAGTTCTATTTGTAGTTTTTTGAGCATGCTCCTCACTGATTTCCACAGCAGCTGCATTAATTGACATCCACAAACTGTGTGGAGGGCTTCCTGATCCTCATTCTCACCAGCTTTTTTTTTTTTTTTTTTTTTTTTTTTTTTTTTTTTTTTTTTTTATTTTATTTTTATTTTTCAACAAATAATACACTGCATATATTCTTCTTAGTGGTTAATTGCTGTACAAGATGCGGACTTGTGATCCTATTTACAAACACCATTAGAACAAATCATTCTATTCATTAAGAGAATGCAACTATATATCTATCCCAACCACTTTGAATACACAGATACAAAATGGACATTCATCTGTATACCCCATTTTTTCTAAGTTCCGTTATTGAATATTATAGGTGTGTAAACTCAGCAAAATATTCTAAAAGAGTCCAGTAGCCCATAATAGCATTGGGTCTTCTGTTTAACTGGCAATGTCAGAAATTATTGACCTGAGTCCCCTACAGCTCAACTTAACAGCATGGCTTTATTTCTTATAATTTCGTCTTCATACTTTTCTGCTGGATGGTTAAGACCAGGGTAAAGCAGGACCTATGCAACAAGAGTTGTAGCTTTTTGGTCTGAGAAGGTCAGTGAAATGCCCTCAGGATTTATCCTGAGATCCTGTACCTCAGATTGTAGAACCTTTATCAGTGCAGCCATGTGGATGAGTCACGGCCAATGCTTGGCCAATGTGCTCTGTGGATTTTTTTTTTTTTTTTTGTACTCTTGATAATAGCTGTTGTTAAATAAATAATTAAATAAATAAATAGATTATAGCTGTTGTGATTGGGTGCGTTGGAATCTCAATGTCATTTGATTCGCATTTCTCTAATGGTTAAAGATTTCTCTAATGGCTTACTGGCCATCTGCATGTCTTCTTTTGGGAAGTTTCTGTCCAGTTCATCTGCCTACTTACTGATTGAGCTATTTGAGTTGTTGGGCTCTTGGGAGTTCTTTATATATGCAGGATATTCATCCTCTGTCAAAGTAGCTGGCAAAGGCTTTCTCCCTCTTCACTCTGTTGGTTCTTTGGCTGAGCAGAAGGCTTTCAACCTGATGTCTGTCTGGGGATTCTCACTGTCATTTGTTCTGCCTTTGGAGTCCTGTTCAGGGAGTATTTGCCTCGCTGATGGCTTGAAGGCTTTCTCCTGTCTCTTATTTTAGCAGTGAGAGTGAAGGAGAGGGGCTTTGGTGCTAGGTCTCCATGGTGCCTCGGGGAGATGGGGACAGAGGGACAATGGAGTTGTGTTGGAGTGAGGAAAAAGGAGGAATTTGGGGTGACTTGGGGAGTGGCTGGGCAAGGGTAGAAGCCATTGGGTGTGTTGGTTTCTTTTTTCTCATTGCTGAGACAAAATACCTGACACCCAAAATTAAGGAAGGAAAGGTTTATTTAACTCACAGTTGGAGGTTTCAGTCCATACTCTACTGGCTTCAAGGCAGAGTGGCACTTGGCAGAGAACAGCAGTTCATGGCAGCGGAAAACAGCAAAAGCAACAAGAGCAGAAGGGAGGAACAGCCAGAGCAAGCCTCTTTTCCCCGCTTCTCTTGTGTGCAGGCTGCCTGCCCCAGGCTGGGTGTAGCACTTACTCTCATAATCCCAGCACTGGGCCATAAACCAGTTAAACTCTAGAAGCTGACCCCATGACTGCCTCAGGCTTTGGGGGGACATCTGGACACAAACCATAACCCTGGGGAAGAGAGTCCTTCCACTGCCAGAACCTCCATTGCCCAAGAGGAGTCATGCTTGATCTTGCTGGCAGTGCTTAGCGCCTGCCTTTGGGGTTAGAAGTAGAGACCTCCCTGGCTGCCAGCCCTCTCGTCACCTGTGCCCTTGCAGGGGTAGATGGGCCCTGTGAGCCTCTTCTTCCACCTTTCACACCTTGTTATGACATCCCCTTTTCCCATTGAGCATTACCAGGTGCCTAAGCCATCCTTTTGTCATCCAGCCTTGGTGCTGTTTCACTCATGAAAATGTCTGTCCCTTTCCCCTACAAAACCCCATTGCTTTGGAAAGCAGCCCCTTTTCCTTGGCCTGAGTAGTCTCCTGGCTCCTTGCTTTAGATTATCTTTTCTCCCTTACCCTCGGGCATATTCAGTTACAGATTTTAGCACCTACTGTCTACCCATCACAGAGCCAGGCCTGGATGTGACAGATGGGAGTAAGAAAGGCCCAGCCCCTAAGGACTCAAGTCAGACACAGTTAGGCTGTGCCCTGTGGTCCCCTGAATACCTGCTGTGGCCATGTCAAAATGGATTGAGGTGTCAGGTATTTACCGCAGCCTCATGAGGGTCTGGGGTCTCTGCCCATGGGAGCCCTGCATGCAGGCAGCGAGGTGGGGCCATGGCTCTTGCTGGGCAGTGAGCAACTCAGAGGTCCTCTCACCCTGCCCTCACCCCATCTCCTGGCCCAATTGGGAGAACAACTCACTTTGGTTTCAGACTGGTACCAGGGCGTCCCCTAGGCACCAGCGCTGGGGAAAGCTGCAAGTAGTCCAGGGTCACTGTGTGATACTATTGTTTGCTTTTCAAGGTACTTATTTTTTAGGGTTCTGTTTACTTTCAGACCAACTAGTAGAATTCTTACACTTAATTTGTGAATATAAATAAATAAGATCTTTTCAAAATATATTTAAGTAGAAAATAAGCTGAATTAAAGGGAAATAATAAGTGATTGTTAGGTACAACATTGAGAAGGGGATGGAGTGAATCAAGTTGGAATAGAGAGCCACTCAAGTCTAAGGCTTCTCAAGTGGGTGTGGAGGAAACCCAAGTTCTGCCCTCTTTTCTGGAGATCATATCCTTGTCTGTGTCTTCTAGATGGAAACATTCTAGAGAATTGTGTAAGTGGACAACAAAATGTGACACATCCACAAAGTAGAACACTACTCAGCCACGAAAAGGGATGATTTATTGATACATGTCAAGCCATAAATGAAATTCACATAAAAGAAGCCCGCCACAAAGACTGTTTCCTAAGAAACTTCTAAAGTGGCAAATCCACAGAGACACAAGTAAATTCGTGGCTGCCAGGGGATGGGGATGGAGAAGGGAAAATGCCATTTATCAGCAATGATGAAGGGTCTTATTGGAGAATATGTTTTAACACTGTTTCATGGTAGTGACTTTACTCAGAAGTCCCAGTTTGGGGTCAGGGAGCAGCTCTGGTAAAGCACACACTGAGCCTGAGTGAGACTACACGTGGTCCCCAGCACAAACAAACCCAAACTCCAGATTGTAAAACAAAGTAGCAACAGCAACAAAAGTCTTGCTTGGTCTGTGTAGTTGGAAATTTGTTTTAAAAGCACTAAAATTCAAACTTGTCTTTAGTCATCCGTAAGGGGTGAGGGCCTCTTCCGGACTTTCTCTGTGCACAAGTATGTGGCATTACATGGTCGGCTAGGCTTGTAGCTTGTTCCTTTCATGTGCTGAAGGATAGCTGTCATGACTGGAAGTGACCAGGTGAAGGGAGGCAAGTGCTGGAAGGGTGGGGCTGAGGTCCGACCTGTGTGCGCAGCATGCCCAGGAATGTGCGTTTTGATTATCCACGTGGGAGACAGTACATCGGTGTGTGTGTGGCGGGGGGGGGGGGGGGGGGGGGGGCGGCAGCAAATCAGTGCAGGGGAAAAGGCGGCTGTGACTCTCTGCATTTCCTCTGTCCCCAGCCATCACTGTGCAGTCCCCATCCTGTAGGACAAACAGGGAACAAACATGTCTTGCTTTCATCAGCTCCTAGGGCTTCAGCAGCTGCCCTTGGTTCCCTACCCCCGATGGCCCTTGGGGTGCTTTGCTGGGTACAAGGTGTCCTGGAGATTGCATGGGCCAAGGGGAAGACACCAGTGGGATGGACAGGCAACACTGGAGAGGCAGCATGACCTCCTGCACTGCGTGTGTGAGCTTCCTGTTCAGTCACCTGACGCTGAGTAGTTGGTCTCTGTCTCCATTTTGTTTTGATTGAGTCTTTGCAGTGATTATGTCCTAGATTCCCAGAACAGCCAGGGACACACCTTGTTAAGTGCATCCCTAACAGATGCTGGCAGGAGCTCTTGAGGGCCTGCCTGGCCCCAGGGCTGTGACTCTACCTGATCAGGTGACCTCCTGCACCTGATCTCAAGGATATTTAGGAATCTTTAAGAAAACAGAACCAGGTGGAAAAGCTGAAAACAGCAGTTTGATTTGAAGGCCCCAAGAACAGTTTCTCCTGGGATGCTGGTGTCGCTTGTTCTGGGAGCTCTGTAGTAGGCAAGTGGGTTTCCACCCCAGCTCCATGGCGCCCCAGCTATCAGTGGCCTGTGGGGCAGCCCAGGAACCCTCATGAAGCTGGGGACTCCATTGGATCCGCTGAAATTGTCTCACATGCAAACTGCTTACCCTTGCCTGCACCGGGGTTGAAATACAGCAGCCCTGTTCCTGCCTTCTCTGCCCATTGACACATGCATACATCATCCGGGCCGAGGAGGCTTTATGGCATCTCGGTGTGTTATTATCTGGGTGAATTTACCTCCCTGGCTCCAAAGCAGTATTTATGAACTTCTTCGATGTAGAATGTGCCATGCGCTCTCCAGCTAGTTATGACTCTGAAGCCATACAAGCTTAAAGTATGCTTGAAAATAACCAGCACTTGGGAGGTTGAGGCATGAGGATCACTAGGCGTTTGAGGCCAGCCTGGGCTACAAAGTGAGCTCACGACCAGCCTGAGCTGCATAGGGAAACTCTGTTTCAAAAAGACAAAAAAAAAAAAAAAAAAAAAAAAAGAAAGAAAGAAAGAAAGAAAGAAAAGAAAAGAGGAAAAAAGAAAAAGAAAGGAACAGATCAACCTCTGGTCTCTGCTTTTCTGAAAGTGACCCCTATGATCGTCATCAAGCCATCTGGATGGATATCACTGACAGCTAGGACCTCAGAGGTGGATGCTGCTGCTTTGCATGTGTCCAGAGCTCAGGGCCATGGGCACTTGTTTTGGCAGGAGCTGGTCCTTCTATTTATCTGGCTTGTCCTCCTTGACCATCAGCACCCAGCATGTGGCCCACTCTGTCCTCCGGCAGCCCTCCCTGGCAGTTCTTCCACACCTCACTCATTGCTTATTTTGGAAACTTTCATTCCCTGTGAAGAGGGCTTTGTCTTGTCCATTCTTGTTGCTACTGTGTGCACTGCAGATCCTTTCTCTAGGACCGTCTTCCAGTAACAAAGGCCACGGTCCCCATCCTGCCAACAGAAGACAAGAGATGATGGCCACGTGAAGAGTCACCTTCCATGCATTTGCCAGATGGTAAAGAAGGAGCCGAGCTTCAGCCATCTGCAGTGTCCTCCCCCAGCCAGCATGAGCAGCTGTGTGCAGTAGGGGCCCAGGCCTGCTACCGGGCCCAGAACACAGAGAGTCTCCTTTAGGCTAGGAATCAGGGCTCACAGCACGGTGACATTTCCTTCATCTACCCCCTCGTTCCTTCATTCATCCAGTGCTTGGTAGAGCTGTGGGTCATAGTGCTTAGTTGCAAACAACAGCATCTACTCTTGCCAGTTCCTGCAGAAAGGAAAGTTCTGAAGAATGTCAGCTGCCACCTACCTCAGCCAGCCGCACACCTTGGCCGGCCACTCTGGAAGAGTCCACACCTGAGGCTCCCAACCTGCTCCTTGGAGACCAGGGTCACTAGGCACCACTGTGACTGTGAGTGCAGACTGGCCCTGTCACCTTGCTGGCCCTGTCACCTCGCCGCTTGCCACACACCGGCTTTGGATAGATTCCTGCACAGGTGTCAGCAGAGAGGGGCCCGAAACAGTGCCCTATCCTTGGGGCTGTGAATGATGCTGACTTTTTGTTTGTTCATCAGAGAAGAGAGGGCTCATGGGGAGGGCTCATGGGGAGGTCTGTGCCTGAGTTCAAGGTAAGGAGCGCGTGGACAGAGTTGCAGCTCAGATCTGCTACATTCTAGCTGGTGTTCTAGGTCCTGCCAGGAAGGTGTAAGTCAGTGCCCGAGTGCCCACAAAGTGTGTACAGTTCCGTGTAGGCTGGGGATGCATAGCTCATTGGCTGAGGATGTGAGTCCGCAGTGGAGCCTGGTCCCTGGCTATGATGACAGGGTGCAATGACCCTTCCCAAGATAGCCCAGGCTTGGCTACTGCACTTCTTTCCAGCCACAGGCAGCGTCTTTCCCATCTATGCCCCACACTGGGGACATGGTCACGCAGAGCTGCTTCATGGGGTGGCAGTGACTTTAGCTCACTCTCTAGTAATTAGTAAATGTGCTGCCTGATTAGATTTGATCAGGTTTAATAGGATCTTTTATGGCTCAAAACTGACTCAAGGTGAAGGACATAAAGTTTAAGGGAGCCCTCAGTAAAATGCTGCCTGAGGTTCACATTCATTGAAAGCAAGGATAGCCAAGTGATCCTAGGACTCATGTGGGATTGGAAGGAACCCAGAGTAGCCAACGTAGTCATGAAAGAGAAGGATGAAGTCAGGGGTCTCACAGCTTCTCGTCTCAAAACTCATTGCAAAGCAGTGGTGATCAAGGCTCTGTGATGCTGCATAGGGAAAGATGTATAGATCGATGGAGAGGAATGGAGGCTTTAGTGGCCAGCTTGCATGCCTATGACCAGCTATTCTACAAGGTGCCAGGAAGGCAAAGGGGAGGTCTTTTCAAATCATGGAGCATAGTATTAGGTGCTTTCCTGTCCCTGGGATAAAATACCAAGCCCCAGAATTTAAAGGAATTGAATTGGGCTTACGGCATAGGGGACTCTGTCCATGACTAGCTGGCTTCAAGGCAAAAGTGTCATGGGGGAGGAGAGCTGGTTGCCTTGTGGCAGCTGTGAAGCAGAGAGCAGAGGGCGGAGCCAGGGACAGACACAGTCTCCTGGTCACACCAAGTGGCCACCCCCTGCTGTTCCCCACATGCCAGGACACTGAGCTATAAACCATCAATGGATTAGCCAAGCCTAGTGCGCCATGACCTAACAGCCTTTCAAAGCCCATCTCTTCATGAATAAGCCTTTGGGGATTTTAGATGTAAACCACAAGAGGTAAAAGAATTTGTGAAAGAATGAATTTGAAGTCTTAGGTTAGATCATACTAGCAAAATGAGCTAAAAATATGAAAGTAAGAGCCAAAAGCAGGAAGAACTCATTCAAAAACGTGGAGGTAAATCTTCACAACCTCAGATTTGGGAAAGCCTTCTGAGATAATGACACCAAAACCATGAGCCAAAAGAAATGGGCTAAGTTAATCGACGTCAAGGAATACTATCAAGAAAATGATAACACAACCCACAGAAGGGAAATAATATTTGGAAATAAGGTGTATGATGAGGGATTTACTTATAGCTAGAATATATAAAGATGCATAATTCCATAATAAAAAGACAACCCAACTAAGGAACAGACAAAGCAACAACAGCCGAAAAACAAAACAACACAATTAAAAACTGGACAAAAGAACTGAATAGACCTTTCCTCATATGAGACTCACAAGTGACCAATGAGTATGTGAGAAGATGTTTGCCATCATCAGACATTATGAAAATGAAAATCACAACCACAATCTGATACCACTTCACATTCTCTTTTACTGTTTGCAGTAAAAGAGACACACAATAACATGTTGATGAGGATGTAGAAGAACCACAACTCTCATATACTGCTGGTGGGAATGTTAAGTGGCACAGATGTCCTTGAAACCTGTCTGGCAATTCCTCAAACAGTGAAGCACAGAGTTACCCTGTCACCCAGCAGTTCCATTCCTGGATATACACCTAAGAGAAAAGAAAACCTGTGTTGACACAGAAATTGATACAGGAACAAACCAGCTTTATGCACAAGAGCTGGAGAGTAGAAACAGCACAAAGGGGCCATCAGTTGATAATGGATTAAAAAATGGCTTATTCAGAGATTATTTAAGCCTAAGAGGAGTGAAATACTGGGTGTGCAAAATGGCATTATGGGAGGAGTGGCAGTGGTGTTCTTCTGGGAACTGGAAGGAGATGTAAGGCTGGTCAGTGGCCTGTGTCTACTCACATCCTGATCTTGACATTGCCATGTGATTCTGGGAGGATGTAGTTTGTGTAAGATGTCAGGAGTTCTGAGTCATGGTGACCGGTGATTTCTTTTAGGATGGCAGATTACCCCAAGATGGTGGTACCCTGTCCCATCCTGGGCATATTTCCCCTATGAAAGATCAGCAAAGTCAAATCTTTGACATTTGTGCAGAGACCTCATCTTTAGCTTTTGTAGATAGCTGTCAAGTTTGTTGAGCCATCAGGGATCAGTGGGGCCGGATTAGGAGAAAAAATATTGGGAAGCCCACTCTACAGGGAGATGGAGGGAAGGGTTGAGTGGGAGGGATGGAATCCATGTTGGGTCATCTCCAACTCGACAAGCCATAACCTAGAAAAGACCAAATGCATCGGTATGTTAAATAAAGATGGACCTGCAAGAAGAATCATAGAGATACAAGTGGACCCAGGGAAGGGAGAAGGCAAGACAACCACAACCCTATGGTAATTTAATCTGTCCATCCCTTAGTGGCTTGATTATGTAATTTCATGTCTTTCAGGAAAGTCTAGATATATTCTCTCATTGGTCCTGTTTATCCAACTGTAGCACGTTTTCCCACAGGCCCCCTACTTTTCACAGTGAGGATATCTAGGGCTTGATGATTTTATAGGACCAGAGAATTTATTTGGTTCTGCTTGAATTCAAGGTGACCATAGATTTAAGGAAATGGATATTCTGGGCTTAGCTGAAAGTCACTGTAAATCTCTTATCCTGGTGTCCTCAGTTTTGAAGGATAATAAGATAGGCCAGGTAAATTTAGGGCTAAGAAATCTCATTTTGCCAAGTTTCAGGTAGATACTTGCCAACATGCCTGCATGTAGGGCTGAGAAACTTTGATCCACAGTTTTACAAAATGAAGGTTCAGTTTTTTCTACTTCAGTCACCCACTGGGCATCTGGAGACCCCCAAAACTCAAAAGTCATGGTTTTAATAAGGACCACTTTAAGTCATTGAGAAAACACAAATCATGTTTCTAATGATCATCAGATTAAGGACCCAGGAATGAGTTTGTCACTTGTCCCTATCATACTCTTTGACTGTGTCATAATTATTTTATTTTCCCAAGAGAATTTACTTTATCCTTAATCAGGAGGAATAGACAATGATGTGGGGTGTGTGTGTGTGTGTGTGTGTGTGTGTGTGTGATTAATCATTAAACTTTTTGGTTATACTTTTCTGTTTAAAACCAAGTAGGTAGAATTAATCATTATTATTATTACTATTATTAAGCTCAGTTAAGGGCCCTCAGGGATGATGGAGATGGAACATATGAAGAGCTTTGTGTTTTCTCTGTTCTTTTTCTCTATCAGTTGTGTCATCTGCGAGGATGGGTCATGGTCTTGCTTGGCCTTGTGGGTTCCCTGGAAGCAAGTGACACTTGCCTCTTCCTATTTGTGGAAGGCATGTTGGTGGACCCCACCCTCTGGGCTGCCCTTCAGCAGTTCCCCTGCCCTCGATTTGAGCACCTCAGTGGAGTTGCAGTTGGAGTGATCCCACCATTCCCTGGGCCCAGGCTGACTTCAGAACATGGTCCTTCAGTATGCAGGCTGTATCGTTGAATTGTGAGAAGGTACCTGTTACGGTTTGTTTCTAGATGTCTCCCCAAAGCCTCATGCAGTCATGGGGCAGGCTTCTATAGTTTGTGGTTAGCTCACAGCCCAGTGCAGGGATTATGGGTGTGATACACGCGCCCTGGGTGAGGGAGCCTCTATACAACAGAAGGGAGGGAAAGAGCCTTGCTCTTGCTCCTCCCTTTTTGCTCTTTCTGCTTTTGCTGATTTCCTCTGCCATGAACCCTTGCCCTCTGCAGTGACACACTGCCTTGGAGCCAGCTGACTATGGACTGAAACCTCCATAGACTGCAAGCAAAACAAACCTTTCCTTCCTTCCTTAATTTTGGGCATGGGGTATTTTGTCTCAGCAGTGAGAGAAAAGTAACCAAGACAGATCCTTATACTGATTGCAAAGTGGGAGCAGTGAGTCTTGAGATTGACTACAGTCATCTTTCTGGATCCTAGGAGTCACTGTCATATCCTAACTTGCTTTTATCTTACAATACTGTTCATCGTCTGCTAGACACCATAGACGTGCAGAGTGCTGGCAGACCTCAGGCCAGTGGGGAAAATACCAAATCAATAGGAGCAAATACACTAGAATGCAGTTGCTTGAAGCTGTACTCTGCGGGTGACTAATGCTTAATCTCTTAGTTGTAGGTGTGACACTGCCTGTTTTATAGTACAATTAGGAACGTGTAAACATAGATCTGAGATAGTCATTACAAACAGTTTTGGTTGGAGGTAGGCAGTAAGGCAAGGTGCTTTTTAAGCTCTGCATTTTAGAAAGCTTTTACACGTAGACAATGTAAATGTGTTTAATATATAAAGAAGTCAGCAATGATTAGCACTACAGCTACATGGAGTTTATATATTAACTTAGTTTAAGTTTATTTATTTATTGTAATTTTAGTACAGGGCCTCACTGCACAGATCAGACTCGTAGTGATCCTCCTGTTTTCAGCTTCCCAAGGGCTGGGATTACAGGCGTGTGTCACCAGTGTCACTTGCTGTCTCAGCCCGCCCTGGGGGCGGGGCTGACACAGCACACCCAGGATAAAACCTTGGTTCCTGCACCTGCATAAGTCTGCTGAGCTATCTGGCCGGCCCAGTTTAAGTTTATATATTAGCTTAGCTCTTTACTTTTTGGGCAAAAACTTAGAATCTGGCTCAGTGATATACATATAATCATGTGATTTTTTTTTTGTTTAAAGATATAGAAAGTTTAATATCATTGGTAATATTTTAAAAATAGGTTTAGATCTTTTACAAGCTGAGGAAGTAATGTTCAGCAACCAATAGATTTTGTACCTGGTGTACAAGTCCATCTCATTTACATGATGGCCAAGTAGTTTTTCAAAGCTGAGAGGTATGGACCAGGTTCTCAGTGCAGAACTGTCCAAGCAGCAGGTTTGCCCCACCTCAATGAGATGGAATATAACTGCAGAAATAAAAGCTTTATATGCATGCCTACCCGTGTTGGTGGCAGCACAGCTCACAATAGCTAAACCTTGGTAGCAACTTCTCCGTCCACCACTAGATGGATGGATAAAGAAAATGTGACATTTACACCCCGTGGCCTCTTGTGGCCAAGTCCTCTGCCAAAAAGAAGGACAAGAGTGCAAAAGTCAGCTTAAATATCTTGCGGTTTCTTTTACATGAGAAACTGAAAGTGTAAGTAAAGAGCCAAGTACAAACTAGATATGTGGGAGGAGGGAGCTAGATCTTTTGCAAAAGGGCAGGGGATATGGAGATGGAGCAGGTGAGGGAAAAAGGGAGAGCGAATGAGGAAAGAATGCAGGTGTGTGGGGTACAAGGCCCAGGTGTGCCTGAGAAATGCAAGCACTGTATACTGCAAACGGGGAGTGGTACCTACTAAAAAGTTTTACTTACCATTCCCTATGTTTAAGGTCTAGATGTAATGTGTATTGTATCAAAGAAATAACTCATTTGTTAATGTGCATGCACCAAACTTACACATCTCTAGTTTTATAAACCTTAGATACTCACATAGCATACCTCGTCTGCAGATGCATACATGTCTGTACTCCTAGCTATACAGACTATCAAATATACTACAGTAATTTATAAGAATAGCTGTTCATTTAACCAGGATTATAAAAGGATCATTTAATTTTTATCTTATTGGCACCGGGAATTGAACTCAGGACCTTGTGTTTGCCAGGCAGGTGCTTGTGCTACTGAGCTATATCACCAGCCCAATGTGATCATTTAAAAAAACTTTATAACAAACCAACACTTCAACAAACCTTGGCTCTGTTCAAACCTATTTTCCTACATAATCAAATCTAACAGCATGAAGGAGAAGTTATTTCGATAAAACACAAACTTTTGTTTCTTAGGCCAGTTTTTGTAAATTTTTACTAGTGCTCTGATCAGGATTTTAAGCAACTGTTAAATACTGTTTGATTTTTAAGCCTGTGTTATAAACTTTGACTTTTAGAAAACACTTAAAGTAGTTTTTGAAATTATAGCCAGTCACTCTTTACATAATTTCTGAATTTGCACAAATTATGCCTTTTTTTTTGGCTGAACTGGAAATTATGCCTCTTAATAAGAAAAAATATTTTAAAAATAAAATAGCTCAACTTCCCTATTTCTTTGTAGTCATATGTTGTAATCTTAGGAAAGCAATTTTAAATCTTTTGACTTATATGAATGATGTTTGAAAACAAACTGACTAGACCCAGATATGCTGACCTTTTACAAACTAAGAAGCCAGTTTTATATATGGTTTTATATTTGGTAATTGGCATTGTGGAAAAGCCAGACTTCTTAGCCAGGGAGTTTGTGTTAAGACCAGACAGTATTGCAAAAGAAGGTAAGTTATTTCTTTTTGAAATTTTGGGGTCAAATTTCAACCAATTCTTGAGAATACATCCAGGGGTGAGAGAGAAAGGAGAGTAGTACGCAGAGACCTAACTGCATGCGGTATCTACCCAAAACGTGCCCCAGAGGGAGATGGCGGAGCAAGGAAGCTAGGGTGGCAAAGGGAGCATGCCCCTGCCTTGTCCTGCCTCTTCCTCCTGTGGCCCTTGGAGCAAGATTCCTGGGGGATGCGGCGTGGTGGCTCACGGTTTATTTGAGGCTGGCTGAGCCACTCGAGAAAGCCTTGCTCTGTCCCATGCTGGGCACTGTGGTACTGACACACGCTACACACTTACTTACAGAAGTTCAGAGAGCAAATGATTTTGTGCATCTAGAGTGTCCAGGATAGAGAATATACAGGAGGTACATTAGTGGTTGCCCAGGTCTGGGATAGGGAAAGTTCGAGGAAATAGGGCTTCATTTTTGGTGACAAAAATATTTTAAAATTGGCTGTGGTGCCAGGCGTGGTGGCACAGGCCTATAATCCCAGCACTGTAGAGGCTGAGGCAGGAGGATAGCCTCGGTTCAAGGCCAGCAAACCAAACCAAACCAAAACAAAAAGTTTACAAAATTGGCTATGGTGACGGTTGCACAGTTTTGTGAGTAAATTAAGTGACATTGACTTGCACAATTTAAATGAGTGTATTGGTTGTTCTGTGAATTAAATCTCAGTAAAACTATTTTTAAAAGGGCTTAGAATGAGTTCTACATATATCCTAGCAGCATCAAAGAAGCAGCTCATGCTGACCTTGGGGTGACAGAGGTGACTCTGGACCTCTCTGTGGGGTAGAAGAGTGAGTTTTTACAAGCATCTTTTTTTATTTTTATATTTATTTATTTATTTATTTATTTATTTATTTATTTGTATTTTAGGGAAGGGTCTACAGGGTGTTCAGGGTCTCACTACTAGATTGGACTCATAGTGATCCACCTGTTTATAGCCTTCCAAGGGCTGGGATTACAGGTGTGTGCAACCATGCCCAGTCTCAATTGCCATCTCAGTGCACTCCAGAGGCGGGACTGGCACATCAGGCCTGGGGATTGAACCCTTGGCCCCTATGCCTGCTTGCAGGCACTTTAATCCACTGAACTATTTGGCTGGCCCCACAGGCATCTTTATAGGAGCCCAATTTCTCAATCTATGTAGTGCTGTAGTTTTCTTGAATGTCCTCTGTGCTGGGGTTGGTGGGTGCAGCTATGGAGTGGGATAGATGTGAAGGTTGTTGTGGCCTTGAACACCATTTGGTCTGCTTGCTGCTACCTACCGTGTGGCTCATGGTACATCAGGGGCTGGCTGGATTTTGCTGGGGTTGGCTCCCGTGGACCTGGGGACACAGGCGTGAAGGACCCTCTGGTCTCAAGGGCTTTCTAACCCTGGCCTTGTTCTCGGCGTCAGTTTCCAATAATCCCCATGTGGTGTGCTTCCTGTGCAGCAGGTGATCAGGGACATGGGGAGACCCCCACTGGACCCACTGGGCTAGGAATTGCAACAGAGATGCCCGCACTCATCCTGGGCCCTCAGGTTGCCTTGGACAGCAGAGATGGAATCTGGGAACAGGGGTGTACAATGAGCCATGCCTGTGCTGAGCCAGGGACCATATGGGGGCCACCAGCAATGTGTAGGGCTGAGCCAAGGCTGTGACCCAGCAGACACTCACCTGCAGGGCTAGGGTAGAAAGGTAGAGGTGACCTGCAGGGCAACATGGGAGGGAGCCTGACAGTATCCACTGTGAAGCCCATCTTTGCCTTGGAGTTGTGTTTACCAACCGTAAGCCCCATAGTGGTGTGCATTACTGTATAAAGGTGTGCACTTTTACATGTGCTGCCCATGTATGTGTTTGTATGTGCATTGTTGTATGTCCACACATGCATGTGCAATATAAGCTCAGGGTCCACTGTGCATATGTGCGTATGTATGTACCTAAGCTGTATGTGCTTAGAAATGTGTGTGTGTGTGTGTGTGTGTGTGTGTGTGTGTGCATGCACGCATGTGTGTTGGTGCACATGTGTGTGGGCCAGCAGAAACTTTCTGCCTTTGGTTTCAAGTTGCAACCGGGGACTGTAACATGCAACTCCTTTAAAACTTGTCCTCCTCTCAGTCCCCTCTCTTCAGGTTTTTTTTCTTTTTTCTGCTTACCCACTACAAATGCTTCCTGACTGCCAGTTCCATGTCAGACCTGTGTGTGGAGGACTCGGGTGAATGAGGCCTCATCCAGGCACAGAGGAGAGGGGAGGTATGCAGGGTCCCCATACTCAGCTTGAGTTGTGCTGCTGGCCCCGGGAAGGAGGTTGGGACACAGAACAGGAAGTTCCTGGCTGGACTGGAGGTGTGGCTGTCTTGTGGCCCAGGAGACACTTGAGTGTTGACCTTGACAAGTTTCTGAGGGGAAAGAGTCCCTGCAGGCAGAGGAGAGAGCAGCTGCAAAAGTCCAGGACTGAGGAGGGACTGGGCTTAGTCAGGGCACAGTGTGCCTGCTGTGTGTTCTTAAACACATTCGTACAGGGTGCTCTGACATGCTGATGTGGGCTGCCAATGTTTGCAAATCACTTCTGACTTTGCAGCTTGAAAATGATGGGGTTTCCTATAAAAGCCTCCAGGTGTTGTCTGGCCAGCTGCCTGACCTCTGGGTCTCCCTCCTCCCACCCTGGGGCTGTGTTAGATGAGGACAGGGGTGGGAGGGGGTGGGGGTTGGGGGGTAAGGGGAAGGACCTGCCCAGATTATGGTATCCACTGCAAGCCAAGGACCAGTCAGGAGCCACTGGCTCCCTGTAGCTCTTGGTCCAGGACCACCACTGACCCATGCAGAGCCTGAGGTCAGGAGCAGAGCTCTGGGGTGTGGCTACACCTTGGATGGGAGTTTGGGCCTGATGACCGGGCTCCTCCTGCACTGGCAGCTGTCAGATCCATGTGGGCCCTTTAGGGCTCTGTTCTTAGCCTTGTCCCAACTGGCCTTTTCACCCTGCAGCCTGAGCTGCTGTCCTAGTTCCAGGAGTCACTGTGGTCATTCAAATTCACTGGATGCCAATGGAATAATGCTTATCATTATGATTGTCATCCTTCTTATTAATAGCTGCGATTTATCAGGGGCTGCCAGTGTAGGGCTCTATCCCAGGAGTGAGCCTCTGGTCTCACTGGCCCAGCGGTCTTGATGAGAAGGCTCAGTGAGCTCCACTTTACAGATGGAAACCGACCTCAGGGGTTAGGGAATCTGCCCAGAGCTTGCATGGCACAGAACAGGCATGTGAACAGGAACAATGGGACAACCGCCTCAGGGTAATCTGGTGCTTTGCATCAGTTTTATAGCAGGCTTTTCAGGATTTCATAATTGGACCTTCCCGTGGGGCCACTGGAGAGTACAGTAGAGCAGAGACCCCTGGCAGGGACATTTCCTCCCTTCCCAATCTAGTAAATCTCTCACATACACATCTGAAAATTCTGGGTGAAGATCACTCAGTCATTCAACAAATCTTCAGTTGCATTCCTGCTGGGTGCCAGGCCCTGCGTTAGAGACAACATCAGGGTACATCAGGAGAGGCAGCACATACACGGTCTCTACGTTCAAGGAATCTCTCATCTCTTGTTCCGGGTGTCCAGCCTCAACCCATGAGCATGGGGTGGGGGGCAGAGTGATGGTTGCTGAGTGACAATTACCAGAGGGGTGCAGCTGGTGTGTACTCTGTTGTGTTTGTAGATTCTCATCCTCCTCCCTGCATGCCAGGCCTCCCGGAATTATTGACTGGGCAGTTGTCTTTCTGTCCCTGAAGGCCACTTCATCTGTGTGAATGTGAACCATCTAGAGAAGCCGCTGGCTCTGCCTAGATGCTTATTAGCCTCTGCCTCCCAAGGGCTGGATTAGCCCGAACCTCAGTGGAGAGGCAGGGCTTGAGGGCTGGAGGTCGGCACTCCCTGGCAGCCCCATCATCCTCATGGGGAGACCAAGGCCAGGGTAGGCTGCCTAAGGCCATGGGACGGAGCTGGGATTCCAGGTGCATCCACCCTACCCTGAGGCTTGCATTCATTCACAGAGCTCCTTAGTCTGCACCCAGGCCAGGGATGGGGATCTGAGGCTCAAGGACACAGGACAGCCTGGAGCTGTTGCTGGGCTGCCCTTCTGAGCCTGCACTGCGGGACACCCAGTGACGTGTGTGGAATAGCCTTACTTGTTCCCCTGCAGTGGAGGAGGACAGAAGCTAGAGCCCCAGGGAACTATGGAGTTGGGCTAGCAGGCTGAATCCACGCTCTGGCAAAGTGGGAAAGGAAATTCCTCTGGGGAACAAAGCCAGTGCCAGGCAGCATCCAGGAGGGGCCCATCCCCCAGGGATGCAGGCAGCCTGCTGGGATGAGGGCTGCGCCTTAGAGGTGCACAGCTCCCACCTCCAAGGCCAGCACAAAGGGGCCCGGGCAAGGGAGGAGGCCTCAGGGACAGACTGGGCTGGTCAGCAGATTCTGCCGGTTCTGTGGGCCACAGAGAGAAATGTATCACAGGGAATTGCAGCACAGGCACATTTAATCTATGCTAATTTAACCCTATTAGGCAGAACAGAGCGAAGCGGGGGTGGAGAGGGAGAACAACTGGATTAGCGGAACTATTTGCCTTCCTTCTTTCTTAGTATGAGTGCCAGTGAGCAAGGGCTGGGAAGGCGCAGCGTCCTGGGGAAACTGAGGTGCTGTGGAGCTGTGCTTTATGTGAGATCCACATGCTATGTACAGGGGTTCTGAGGATGGCTTTGACTGACCTGGGAGATGGATGTGCAAATAATGCACCCAAGAAAGTGTGGAGGAGGGGCCGAGGCAGCGGCACAGGCACATCCGAGGCGGTTAGGCTTGGAAGAGATTAAAGGACGTGTGGGTTGCTAAGCCTTGCCTGTTCACAGATGAATAGGAGTTCACCAGGTGGACCAGGCCTGGGGAGGGGGAGGAGGTGAACAAAGTCTGGAGAGGTAAATAATGCTGTTGGAGGCAGACAGGAGGGCTGGGCTGAAGAAGGTGCTGGTGGCCGAACCCTGAAGGGCTCACATGCTGCTTCCTGTGGCAGTGGGAGGTGCCCAAGTGCAGGAGAGAGGCTGGGAAGGGAGGGGTGACCACCACAGGAAGGTGGCCTGATCCGTGTGGTGGCAGGGCCAGTGGGTTCAGGTACGGCACTTATATGGGCTGCTAGGAGAGCTGGCGGTTGCCCTGCACATGGTACAAATGAGCTGCTGCAGAGATGGAAAGAGGAAGGAAGTTCATGCAGAAGCAACCTGGTGGGAAGGGTGCGAGTGGGGCTGTCTGAGGACTTGGGGGCAGTGTGGGTGGAGTCAGTGAGAGGTGAGGAACCCGGATTATGTGGCACTTTCCTGCTGGGTACAGATCTGGAACCCACGCAGAGAGTGAAGGGCGTCACTGGTGAATTGGCAGTAGGCAGTGACATTGTCAGAGGGCTCCGCAGAGGATGTGTCTTGATGCACAGTTGGGGTGGCAGCTGGGACATGGGGGTAACCCCTGCAGTGACCAAGCATAGATGCTGGGTATTGGGCTAGGCTGGTCCCATGGAGGGGATGACACAGGCGTCTGGGTCATGAGTGTGGAAAGGGGAAAGGAATTAGGATTCTGAAACAGCAGAGCTCGGTGGGGCCAGGCAGGGTGAGACCAGAGCTTTGTGGACAGTAGGAGGGGCCTGGGGAACGTGAGGTATAGAGGTCATGGGTGAGGGGCACAAGGGGATTACTGCTACAGAGCAGTAGGTGAACTTGTAATGGCAGCTGGCACCCCTGCCCACCCCCAGCAAGCCCAGGGTCCAGGCACAGAGGTGCCCACATCAAGCTGCGATTGGCCAGGAGACAAGGGGGTCAGGAGCTGGAGAACAGCCTGTACCCGGGACCCTGTTCCAGGCTGCTATGATGCCCCACCCGCTCATCACCCGGGCCGGGTTGGAGTGGCTTCATTTTTACCCAGGCGTGTTTCATTGCTCACTCTTCCTGGTCCAAACCTGGCCCTATTTTACCCTCTTTCTTATAACATGATACAAGTGGATACCGAAATGTATGCTGCCAACCCAGCCTGAAAGCCGGAGTGTACATCACAAGTACTATCTGGCTACTTTTTTCTCATTGTTAAGACAAAACCAGACACCCAGAATTAGAGAAGGAGAGGTTTATTTAGCTCAGTTTGTGGAGGTTCAGTCCATACTCGGCTGGCTCCAAGGCAGGGTGGCACCTGCCAGAGGGCAGCAGTTCAAGGCAGCAGAAGACAGCAACAGCAGGAAGAACAAAAAGGGGACAGCACAAGCCTCTTTCCCTCCCTGGTGTTGTGTGCAGGCTACCTGTCCCAGGGCAGTGTAGCACTCACACCTGTAATCCCAGCATTGGACCATGAACCAATCACAAACTCTAGAAGTTACCCCATGATTGCATGAGGCTTTGGGGAGACATCTAGATGCAAAGCATAACAAATACAGTGCCCCTTAGCACACACCCTTTCCCTGCCCACCCTGTCCCTGCATCCCAGGTGACCACCGTACTGGTTCCTAAGTTGTTTAACCTCCTAGTTTTAAGGTGTCTTTGCTTTATCCCGTGATACACTGCCAAATGCATTCTGTTGGTATTGCCTGTGGTCTTTAGACTTCTAATGAAGGTCTTGCTTATGTGTAACAAAGATACAGATCCAAGCTGCGCTGTTGGACATTTTTAAATGCAGTGTGGTGTGAGGGTGGACATAAGCATCTGCCTCTGAGATGAAGAGGGAAATATCTGCGTCCTTGGCACCCCCATGCTGCCTCCCTCAGGCTTTGCGCCCCTAATCCAGCCCACCCTAGACTCTGTTTTGTGCCATTTCAAGTGGAGTCAGGAAGCATACTGTCCCTGTGTCTGGCGTCTCCCCTCAGCCCTGTCCCAGGTGTTCTTGTCTGTGTGTAGCTGCAGTCAAGCAGTCTCACTCCTATTTAGCATTTGTATCTTCTGAAGGGCTTGGGCCCACCTGGTGTGTAAGCCTCACTCAGTAAGAATAGGGACCTGAGATAACAGGCATCTACAGTGCAAAGGCTTAGTTTGGCTCCTGATGTAGGGGGTCCAGTCCATGGTTAGTTGGCCCTGTTGCTTTGGGGCTGGGCACTTGAGCAAGGCCGTGTAGCTCATGGTGAGCCAGGAGTGAAGAAGAGGGAGGGAGGGGCTGCATCCCTTTCACAGGAATTGCCCCTTACCACCACTACCCTGCCACTGCCTGTACCAATTAAAGGCTCCATTGCCTTCCTAGCACCATAGGGGCCAAGGCTTTTTTTTTTTTTTTTAAGGTACTGGGGAATGAGCCCAGGGGCTTTGCACAAAGCTACATCCCAAGGCTTTTCTTTCTTTCTTTCTTTTTCTTTCTTTCTTTCTTTCTTTCTTTCTTTCTTTCTTTCTTTGTGTTTTTGATAGACTTATATTAAATTGTACAAACTGGGGCTTGAACTTTAGCTCCTCCTGCCTCAGCCTCCCAGAAAGCTGGGATTACCAACACGCAAAGGCCAGGGACCAGGCCTTTAACATAGGAAGAAGCCTGGGGGCCATTCCTGCTCCAAACGGTAGCATATGGGTCTATTCCTAGATGTGGAATGGGCAAGGGGGTACGCGTCGGCTTCCTGAAGAACTGCTTTCCACATAGCTTTTGTATTTCAAGAGTGAAAACTTTTGGTTACTTCTTCAAAAAAGGTCACGGCAACATTAATTTCAGAATTAATTAATTAATTCTGAAATTAACTGAATTAATTTCAGTCTCCCTGATGGAGCTGTCATGGTAGTTCATGTGAGGTATTTTTTTTTTTTTCTCCCGATGCTTGGGTATGAAGCATCTTATGCCAGCCCCTCCAGCCTTGAGATGTTCTTTTTTTTGTGAAACATATACATATATTTTTACTTATTTTTTAAGTTGAGCTATCTTTTTTATGTTTTTATTTTTGATCTATACAAGGTTTTTAAAGATATGTGCTACAGATGGGAGTCTTGTGAGATTTGTGTGTTGTGGATATCTTCTCTCACACTGCAGCTTGCGTGTTCACACTATTGGTAGCATTTTGGGAATAGAATATCCTAATTCTGCTGTAGTCTGGTGTGTGTTGCTATACAGTGCTTGTTTTCTCTCTCCTCTCTCTCTCTCTTTTTTGGTACCAGGAATTGAACTCAGGACCTTGTGCTTGCCAGGCAGGCACTTATCCACTGAGCTATCTCCCTGGCCCCTATACAGTGCTCATTGATACACCTCTATTGGTGACACATCGCAGCATCTTCTCCTAGTGGGTCATTTGTCTTTTCCCTGTCATGAAAGTTTTTGATGAAACCACTGATAGGCAGATATGGAGTCTTGTGCCAGGCACTGTGCGCCAAGACCTGGGGCCTGGCATGGACACAGGGCAGCATCGCAGGAAGCAGGGCACAAGTTCAAGAGGGACATCTCTGGCAACAAACGCCTGAATGGGGAAACCCTCAAGACTATGGGCACACAGAAGAGGATCCCTACACCCCATACTCAGTTTAGGGGGAGCGTAGATAGATTCTCACTCATCGGAACCTGAGAGACAGATCAAGCAGGTGAGCAGGGGAGTGAGAGGATGGAGTTCCCACTTCCTGCCAACACCATCAGGGGAATGAAGCATGCACCCAGGGCTGCTCCAGCCCATGGTGATGGATGGACATGACACAGGAAGGGAGAAGGACAGAGGAAGGAGGTAGAAGCAAAGAACGCAGCAGAGAATCTTGTGTGCGGGACAGTGTTCTTGTAGAAGATGCATATGTACCCTTTGGGGGGTAAAACATCATGATTCTGGAAAATTTCATTTTAGAAAAAAAGAAGGTACATAAATATTTAACTGAGTGTTAGAGTAAAACATGAAATTGTCGGGGGTAGGGGGAGTGTATTCTCTTGTTTTGCTGTTTGTTTTGAGACAGCTTCTCACTAGGTAGTCCAGGTTGGCCTTGAACTCATTGTGTAGCTTAGGCTGACCACCAGCTCTGTGGGGCTGCTCTGCCTCAGCCTCCCAACTGCTGCAATCACAATATGCCACCACACTTAGCTTGAACCTGCTGTTTGCAAGTCAAAAATCGTTGTCTGTTGGTGATACGATATGGATATAGCTTAATATAACCACTTACCAATTTACCTGAGGGCCACTCGGGCAGTGATATGTTCATGTGCTGACTGTCCCAAGCATTGCGTAGGCAGGTGTCATTTCAAACAGCCGATTCTTGTTTGCCCAAGATACATGTGTACTTGTCATTTTTATGTTGCCTGTTATATTCTCGTGTAAAAATTAGTGAAAAAATACGAACTTTTGGGTCACTCTATATTCACCCTGTATTCAAATCACCACTTGGACTGGCAAGTGGCTAAAGCTATTTTTCAAGATCTCACTTTGAAAAATTTTGTAATACAATTAAAAAAATCCCACCTTGGAAGGAAACTTTTAAGAACATAAGAGTATCCCCCAAACTGTTGCATGCTCCAAGGCAACCTAAAAACTGCTCAGAAATTAGAAGATTTAAAAAAGAATCAGGATGAGATGAAAAGGAAGATTGAAGACTGAAAAAAAATTGAAGATCAAAGCACTGTTATTAAAGAACAAATAATAAATTAGTAAGAGAGAGGAATATATATATATATATATATGTATATGTATATATTCATGAAAGCAGAAAAGGAAGCCAGAAAAAAGAAAGTCTTACGCTCAAAAGGGGGTTGAGGTGGAGAAAGCAATTGGAGGGAGACCTGCTGCTCTAGAAGAAAGCACAGCTGCCCCTCTTAAGTGTGATGAGTGTCCCCAGAGTGGGGGGCTGACATGGGACAGGAAGTGGAGGTAGGTCTGCTTTGGAGAAGCCACAGAAGAACAAAATCAGCAGATCAGACACCCTCCCTGCATTCTGGATGAGTCTGACAAAAATCCTCTGTGACAAGAGGTGACAGAAGGTAGAACTCCCTGGGCTTCTGGGCAAAGGTGCCCACCAGCCTCAGAGCAGGCAGCCAGGCTGGCCTTTCCTCTTCAAGTGACTGCTGGGGAGCAAGGGAGATGCACCCCAGGGCTCTGGGCAGTGGGATACCCCAGAGAGGGACAGTCATACCCTGAATACGGTTTGTGCATAAAAGCAGCAACCCCAGAGGTAGGGGGACTCAACAACTCTGGGGACCTCCACTTGTCCTTCTCGAAAAGTCTGCTTGAAAGTGGAACACGCTGAGTTTGCTGATGTCTCCAAAGGAATCCAGCAGAGAAGGAACTGTGATCAAGGACAGAAGCTGAGTGTTTAACGTATTTAAACTCCAAATGAGGAGACTAGAGTGGAAGTGTGCCAGTGTCCTTGTCCTCTGAGGCATAGCAAGTGAATGGATAGAGAAATGGAGAGCTGGGTATTTGTCTGTTTGTGCTGCTGTAAAGAAGCACCTGGGGCAGGCTCTCATACAGAATCAGGCTGTCTGAGTTCAGTCACAATTTTGAAAGTCCAAAAACTATGGTGCTGACTTTGATATAGTCCCCACAACAACTGGCATTGTAATGGCAAGAGCACATATGGGATCAGAGCAAGCTCCCTTGCTCTCAGCAGACAGGGAGCCAGAGAGCAAGTCAAGGAGGGGTCAGGGTTGCTTTTGTAACAGTTCACTGGAAAAGTATTGACTCGGGCTCCTACAAGGACTATCTTAAGCCCTCCCAAGGGTGCTGTCTCCAGTGACCTAACGAGCTTTCACTAGACTCCATCTCTTGAAGGTTCCACTTCCTCCCAGCATTGCCACACCAAGCGTCTAGCTTCCAACACCTGAATCTTTGGGGATAACTACCCCCAAACCATATTCAAATCATAGTAGTTGAAGGGAAAGAAGGAGAATGAGTTGGAAAGATGGATGAGTTTGTGGAGGGATGAATAGGTGGATGGCATGGTGGGGGGATGGATGGGTGGATGGGTTGGTGGGTGATGGATGGGGGATGAATAGGTGGAGGGATGGATGGAGGATGGGTTGGTGGGAAATGGATGGTTTAATAGGTGAATAGAGAAGTGACAGAGGGATAGATGGATCTCTGAATGAGTGGTTGGAAGAATAGATGTGTGGATAGATGGAGGGGTGGATGGAGGGATGTATGGGCCGGTGAGTAGATGGGTAGGTGAATGGAAGATATAGAGATAGAGGGATGAGGTGGTCAGGAAGCATCTCATATACAAATAACAAGCATGCCATTGTTTCAAAGTACTGGAATGTGACTCAAGTGAGTGTGTACAGTACAGCCTTGTGTGATAGGCTGAGTGATTGAACTAGTGTGATAGGCTGAGTGATTGAACTAGTCTACTGTAACCCAGTTCCACAGGGGGACCTATTTCTGAGATAAATGATATGTTGGCTTACTGCTTTGTCCCTGCTGCTCAGGACAGCGTGGAGATACCCCCTGGACTAGCTCCCAAGAGTAGGGGGTGGGGCAAGGAAGAGGAGGCAAATATTCTTTGCATAGACTAGGACTGGGGTGGGATGAGCGATTTCACAACCCAGAAGGGCAGTTGAAAGATGAGGAGCTGGCCCTGTGGAGCTACTTTGAGTACCCAACACTGTGGGAAGGGGATTTTACACCCAGGTGTCCTGTTGAGTCCACATAAAGCTTTGGAAAGCTGTGTCACCACCCCACTGTAAAGATCAGGGAACTGAGACTGCACCAGCCACCTCTTGCTTGCCATGAGCAGCCTGGGTGACTGTCCTAGACCCTGGCCCCTATCTGTGAAAAAGGGTGTGAACAGCCCTAGCCTCATGGACTGGAAAGCAGGAGATGCGCCTGCCATCGTGAGAGTGCAGACTCCACTGTGCTACGGCTGCTGCTGCGACTCGGCTCCGGTGGAGTCAGTGGCACAGCTGCTTATTTCCTTCCTGACTTGCTCTCTGCTGCATCCCTGTGATGGCTCTGCTGCCCATACTGTTCACTGAGGTCTTTCTTTCTTTGAGACTGTCACATGGACAGGTGACAGGTGGTGCCAGAGGTGATACCACACCTTGTGGCTCTACATGACCTTGTTAAGACAGCTCAGTAAATGTAAAAGGAAGGAGAGAATGAGTAAAGTGTTGTCATGCTTGGGGTTGGGGCTGTGTGACCCTCAGTATTCACCTAGTCAGCAGTTTATTTCTGCCCTCCGTGGATCTTGAACATCCCCACTAAGGGGCTCAAGGTTGGTCGCCAGCCTGTGGCACTGATTAGAGGTGGTGCGAACTTTAGGAGACATGCCTAGGAAAAGGAAGTGAGGTAGGGGGCCGAGGAGATAGCTCAGTAGAATAAGCTCTTGCCTGGCAAGCGCAAAGGCCTGAGTTCAATCCCCAGTTCCGAAAAAAAAAAAAGGGGGGGGGAATGAGGTCATTGGGTGATGTCCTTGAAAAAGTTATGAGACCTCACCTGTCTTCCCAGCTGCAGGAAGTGAACCGCTGCTCAGCCGTGAGTCCCCACCACAATTTGCTACCCCAGCCCAGGCCCCAAAGCAAGGGGGCCAGTAAACCATGGGCTAAGACCTCCAAAATTGTGAGCATAAAGAACGCTTTTCTCTTTTTAAGTGGGTTATCTCAGGTACTTTGTAACTGAAATGCGAAATTGACTCACCCAGAATCCTTTGCGATTCATTTAGCATTTGCTGGCGAATAAATTCCCTAATTTGGTTTGAAATCTGCCAACTTGCATCTTAGTGCATGGGATTAATTTGCTTAGCAAGTACTTTTCTAGTGCTGCTACCCAGGTGAGGCTGTTGGCTGTTGAGACAGCTATTCCCTCAGTCACCTGCATGTTCCCTGTGTCCCAGGCACCCTGCAGACTCCCATTCCACAGCAGTTCTACAACAGGGGCATAACCA
>NW_004524926.1:606643-732649 GCF_000260255.1 Octodon degus
TGTGTGTGTGTGTGTGTGTTGTGTGTGTGTGTGCGTGCGTGCGCTGTGAACATAGTATGTACCTGGTATGTGGCATTCTTGTATGTATATGTGGGTTGTGAGGTATATGTACCTACATGTGAGTATCATGTGTGTGTGGCATGCGCGCTGGATGTATATGGGTTCTCTATGTGATATGTGAAGGTGTAATACACCTGTAGCATGTGCGTATGTGTGTGTGTGGGTGTGTGGTGTGTGCTTCCAACAAATCCTGGAGGGGTTGTTTTCCTTTTATTTATTTCCTTTTTTACTGTTTATATGGCCATTTTGTAGTGCCTGCCATACATTGTGCATTATTCTGTGTGTACTACCTTTGTTTTTCAGTCATCAGACATTTTCCTTATTTATGCGTTATTAGTGCACATTTGCAGTCCATAGTGTCCACATTCTCCATGTGCAGCCGGTCCATGTTCAGAGAACATCTTCCTTCATCCTGTTTCCTTCTTCCTGCGTCCCTCCATCTCTTGATCCCTTTCCCTTTGCGAAACAGCTGTCTCCCTACTTCCTGTTATCTAGATTTTGTTTTGCTTTGTCTTTATGTGTTGGATTTCTCATTTAAGGAAAACCATGCAGTATTTAAGCTTGTGTATCAGACTTTTTCTCTTAAAATTATGGTCTGAGTATGTTCTACAAATACTCACGTTTTTTCTTTATGGCACAATAGGACTCCATTGTTTGTAAATACCACTATCTTGGTCTATTTATCTGTTGATGGAAATATAGGCCACTTCGGAGATGTAGCTCTGGAGGGGGGGGCTGCTGCAGTAAATGTGGGTGTGCCGGTGTCACTGCAGTGGGATGCTTTTAACTTTTGGGAAGTCACCTAGAAGAGGGATCACTGGCCCTGATTTCCTTAGTGGTTGTGTTAGTTTACACTCCCACCAACTGTGTAGAGGGTTTCTTTTTTTCCTGCAGACTCGCCAGCATTTGTTGTGATTTGGTTTCTGGATGATGGCCATGATTTCTGGGGTCAGATGGGATCTCAGCGTTGTTTTAATTTGTATTCCTCTAGTGGCCAGTGATGTTGAGCATTTTCTCCGTATTTATTGGCAATCTGTACTTGTTTCTCTGAGAAGTGTCTGTTTATTTCATTTGTCCATTTTTTGATTGGGTCTTTTATTAGTTTTTATGAGATCTTTCTATATTTTAGAGATTAGGCTTGAGGTTGCTTTACTCTCATCTCCATTACTCACAGGGCTGGGGTCTTCTGAGGGCTTTGACCCAGAGGAGAAAGGATGCCTTGCGTGACCTCGGCCAGCTGGGGGCCCAGCCACACAGGTGGCAGATAGTTGAGGCACACAGCTTGGGCAGGGACGTTGTTTCAGGGGAACAGGTAGAACTCATGATGTTCTCACAGGCAAGGAAGTCTGTGACCCGTGAGTAGATGATGTGGAGCTGCCCTGAATCCAGGGCCAAGCAAGGAATCTGAAGGAATGGTAGACCTGGAAGCAGAGCAGAGAGCAGGCGGTGTGTGACAGGCAAGGCGTGCAGGTGAGCTGGACTCCATGGGCTGTGGCTGTCCCCAAGGGGGGTGGCCCAGGGAGGGGCTGTTGCTCAGCAGAGAGGAGCATGTGTGCCCACTTGTGTCTCAGCGAGGAGTCTGGGTGCGTGACTCGTGCCTTGGGGTGGAAGTTGGTGCCTGTCGGCTTCTGAGTCATGAGAGCCAGGGCCTGTGTCTCAGCCCTCATGGCCACCTGTCCTCCAAGGAACACCAGACCTTTTCTCCTCCTCCGGCAGGGTTCAGGTGAGGACGCCTTCAGGAAGCCTTTCCTGTGCTCCTTCCTGGGAGGGGCACCCTTCAAGCAAACTCACTCCAGGCTACTCTCCTAATCACTGTCCTGTTTGTTTGAAGACAGGGCCTCTCTGTATAACCCAGACTGGTCTTGAATTCATGGTGATCATCCTGCCTCAGCCTCATGAGTGCTGAGATTATAGGTGTGGATCACCATGCTCAGGTTCACTGTCAGTTTCTGTCAGCTACCCATCAGATTTCAGTCTCTGGTGCCACCGGCAACGTCTATGCTTGCCTCTTGTATGGAATGCATTAGGAGGAATATAGTGTTTGGTACAGGGTCTTACTATGCAGCTCAGACTCATAGCCATCCTCCTGTTTTCAGCCTCCCCAGTGCTAGGATTACAGGCGTGTGCCACCACAGGCAGACTCAGCCACAGGCTCAGCACGCCCCAGGGATGGGGCCAGCACAGCATGCAGGACTGGAGATTGAACTCCAGTCTAAAGTAAGCGCTTAGTCCACTGAGCTATCTTGCAGGCTCTAGCTGCAGTATATCTTGCTCAGGAGAGAAAACATTACAGAAATCTGGAAAACGGAGGCTATAAGATGACCTAGCAGCACCTCCAGGGCCTGGCTGTGACTGCATTAGTAGGTTCCCTGTCTGTGCAGTCTTCTCCCATCACGCTTGCCTTTCCCCATTCAGGGGCACTGCCTTTTGTTCTGCAGAACAACCTCAGCCCCAAAGGGCCCTGACTCAGGCAGGTGCTGGGCTTAAGGTTCACACCCCCATGTGTGACAGATTGTATTGAAGCAGAGTTTGAACCTTCTGGGTCTAGGATTACAGACTTAAAGATAGATATGCCAGGCCCAGGCCACTCAGTGAATAAGCAGACACAGCCACCTGGCTCTGGAGCTGGAATTCAACGCCTGGGGCCAGCGGCATGATCCCAACTTTTAATCATCATTCTCAAACCATAATCCCAACACTGGGGAGACTAAGGCAAGAGAATTGCCACAAGTTTAAGGACAACCTGAGCTACATAGTACGTTCAAAGCAAATATGGGCTACATAGCAAGATCCTGTCTCAAAAAAAGAAAAAGAAAATGATGCATTATTCTCTGTGGAGCCTAGAAATTCACACCCAGAACTCTTCCCGTAGCTCCATACCAGCTGGGGGTGAGGCTCTTGAAATCTGCTTCTCCCTCTGGATGGAGCCCCACCTTGCCCCACAGCCCACCAGGCTCTGGGATTCTCCAGTGGGGTCTTCCTGGGTGCGGTGCCCAGCTGGCGCCAGTGTGGGAGGTGCCTGCTTCTGGTCTTGTGTGCAGCCTCTGAGATATGCAGCACTTTTATTAGAAAACTGGCTTCATATTGGGTGACTCAGCTGCCCTTCGGGCGACGTCAGGTCTGCACACAGGGAAGGAGGCCCAGGCTGAGCTGAGATGTCCAGGAGTTGAGAAGTACGAAGTGCACTCCCAACCGAGCAGCATTTTCCATTTATGGTGGATTTGTGGGACGTGACCCATTGCAAATCAGGAGGCTCTGTAATTACTCTTCATTCTGTCTCCTCATGCTGGGCTGCACGGATGGAGCCTCTGGGGGGCTGCGCACAGCCGTCTCCTCAAGCCCTAGCCTGGCTGTTTTAATGTTTCATGTTTACAAAGATGCAGGGCTTATGTTTTAGGGGGGGAAAGGGCCCACAAATGGGCCATAACAAGCAGCAGACACAGAGTGCAAATGAACTTTTAATGTCCAGATGTGCTTGCTGACCATGGGAAGTGGTCCTGGGGGGTGATGGGGGGAGCCAGAGATGGAGCCTGCCAAGCCTCGTGGGCCTCGAATGTTCCAGCCTGAGCTCAGCACTGGAATGCACAGCTCCCTGGGCCACTGTCAGCATCTTTGTCCCTTTAGATTCTGTGCTGCTGGAGGGCAGCCTCACCATGGAGCACAGGAGAGGGCCCTCCCAGCAGTGGCCTGGGAAGCCAGGCACAGGCAGCACCCACATGCCGGGCGCAGGACTCTGCCCTGCTCCCTGTCATGGGCACTGTGCAGGCCTTGCGGATCGCCCAAGACCCACCTGCTTCTCCGAGTGCCCCAGGGACTTGTTTCTCCCATCTCAGCTCTAGCTTTCGCTCAAGTGTGGCCAGTCGGCTCCTTAGGGACTCAGCATGGAGAATCCTACAGCTGGTGGGCAGGGGAGCCTTTGAATTCTGGTGGTTCTGAAGGACTCTGAGCTGGGTGGGAGAAGGGTCTTTACCAGGGGTGGAGATTTCCTCTGCTAGAGAGAGAGTAGGGTGGCAGCCCCAGGAACCTGCTGTGCACAGATGCCAGGTATCCTTGGCCTTGACATGACTCCGCAACTGAGCAGTCAGCTTCTCAGAGCACCGGGTCTGCCATACTGCTGTGCAACCTTGACCCTCTTCCTAGGCCTCTCTGATCATCAGTCTACCCATTGGGAAAAGGGGCATACAAAGCCCTGCCAGGCCCAGTATCTGTGCCCACCTCATGCTCATACCCCCCAATCTCAGTTTCCTCATTGCTTGATGGGAATCAGTTGTAGCCATTCGAGCCCAGGGCTGGACGCCATCACGATGCTGCTGAAGGGCTGGCCAGATAGCTCAGTGAACTAAAGTGCCTGCTTAGGTAGAGTGCAGCAGCTGGGGTTCGATCCCCAGCGTGCCATAGTGACATGGGTCTGTAATCCCAGTGCTTGTGAGGCTGAAGACAGGAGAATCACTACAAGTCTGATTGGAATAGTGAGACCCTGTAGACCCTGTTGACCCTGTACCAAGTACAAAAGAAAAAAAAAAAGAATAGGGCAGGGGCCCTGCCCATTCCCATCTGTGGGCACCCTTGGTGGTCCCCAGTCTCTGTGGCCTTGTTGCCAGCAGGTTCCTAAGACATCACAGCCTCACTCTGCAGCTGGTATAAGAGCAGAGCTCATGCCCGTGACTTCCCAGCCCCTCTGCAGGACCTGTCCTACTCGAAGATGTCTCCTTCTTAAAGCTGTGCTTACCAGGTGGAGAAGCCAATTTTTTTTTTTAAATCCCATTTGTGTGCAGGGAGCAGGCATCTTCCATACTAATGAAGACCTGGGCTCATTGGCATCCCTGCATCATCCTGGAGAAAACCTGTGTAGAGCTCTACGGACTCTTGAGAGCTATCTCTAGGCCTCCAGGAAGATGTGGCCTTTGATGTACTTGTCACCACAGCTGTGATCTGAAGTGTCCCAGGGCACCTGGGCCCCCGTGGAGGCACACCTGGGGACAGGGATCTTGCCTGCAGCCTCCCTCCAGTTCTCCCATGCATCTGTCCCAAGAAAATGCACTTCTCAGTTGGTTGCGTCAGGTCTGCTGGCCTCTGATGCATTAGCCTCCACTCTGCTGCATTAGCCTGTTCTGCTGCGGTGACAGCAGAGGGGCCCCTGCAGCTGTCTCTGTCCAGCCTTCTCCCCACCCCACCCTGGTTTCCTCTCTCCAAGGGTCTGGCCTGGACCTGACCCCAGGACTCTGGGTTGGGACAGCAGTGTTTCCTGGATGAGCTATTAAAAGCACTTCCTCTTTCCTGCTGGGTGTCTAGGCCAGGTTGCTAGCAGCCAAGTGTGGAACAGGGACAGGCTCGTGATTGGGAAGGAAGCAAGGAGCGCTTGGTGAGCTGTGTACAAGGCCCCCTGCACCCTGCTCACCAGAGATGAGCAAGCGACAGCCACGTGCAGGGTGACCAGAGCGAACACTCAGCCATGTAGACCCGAGCTTGGCTCAGAGCCGAGCAGGGAGGTGCGCAGAAGCAGCGTGAAGCTTCCTGAACTCCGTGGCTTCCAAAGACAATAACTCCCTGTGTGTGGTCTTCGGTTGTCTCTGAGGTTGGGGTTCCTGTTTCTGCTCCACAATGTCAGGGCCACCAACTGAAAGACTCCAAGGCTTATGACCACTCAGTGGCTGGTGCTGGGGACATCTTAAGGCTGTGTCTTCTTGTTTTGTCCATGTGACACCTCGGGGCTGGGCTCAGGCTGACCCTGAGGCCAGCCTGGACTCCATAGCAAGACCCTGTCTCAACAACGACAACAAGAACAACAACATTAAAAGATAATTCAAACCCTTATTTGGAGATCATTGTAGATTCTTGTGCCAAGAATAATAATATAGAGAGAGCCATGTGTCAGTTCCTTCAGGAGGTGAGATCTTATAAAATTTCAGTATATAGACATAATTTGTTTATCTTAATAGACTTCTCCAGAACCACAAGCGTTTCTTATATTGCCCTTTTATAACTACTTCCTTGTTTCCTGCCCCTCCCCCACAACTGCTGGCAACCACTGAGGTATGGTTGCTGCTATGACGTTGTCATTTCAGGATGGGGTCATGCATATGTGGCCTTCGGGGTTTGGCCATCTTCACTGCGCATGATGCCATGGGGTCTGTCTCAATTATTCAGGCACTGGTGCAGTCATTGCTAGTCACTGGATCCAGGTTCCTGCTCTGGCTACCCAAGATCCAAGGGCACTCAACTTCCTGATCTAAATTGTATAAGATTTATATGTAACCTACCCTCATCCCTCTGTATACTTTAAACGAGCCCTAGATTACTTATAAGATCTAAGTATTTTCCTAAAGAGTTAAAGACATCGTATTAGACTCATCGTGCATATCTGTGTTTATAGCGGCACAATTCTTCACAACTAACTTTTGGAAGAGGGTTATCCATCCATCCACAAATGCGTGGATAAAGAAAACATGGTGTTTACACCCAGTGGAGCGCTACTCTGCCATAAGGGAAGATGTACCTGAGTACTGGTAGGGAGGTGGATGCAGCTTGAGCCTGTAATGTTAAGTGAAAGATAGACACAAGACTGAACATCATATGGTTTCTCTTATATGACAAACCTGGGGTACAAATAAGGAGTAAAATAAAAGATAATAATGAGATCTTGCAAAAAGGAAGGGGACAAAGAGATAGAACAAGTGGGGAAGGAGGGGAGCAGAATGGGGTGCAGAAGGAACGAGGATGTGTTGTATACGTAGACCAACACCACACGAGGAGTGTGATCACTAGGTGCTGCAGCCATGGACTAATAGAAGAAAAAGGAACCTTGTAGGAAATAAAAACGGTAAACGTTGATCTTAGTGGTCTCTTTCCAACCCTCAGAAAGCCCTACATCATGTAAATGCTATGTAGATAATTGTCATGCTTAGCGAATAAGGACCAGAAAAAAAATAGTTGATCTATGTTCAGTGCAGACCCAACTTCCATCCAGTATTTTACTTCTGCATATTTTGTAGGAACGTTTTCATTTCTCCACATCCTCACTGGTATTTGTCGTGACCCTGTTTCACTTCAGTCCTGGCAGTAGGTAGGGGTTGGTGTCACACTGTGGTTTCACAGTGTCTTCCTCAAGTGTTCAGTGGTGTGAGACATTTTCATGTGCTTATTTGCCACTTGTATCTTCCGAAGTGCCTGACTGTGTCCAATGTCAATTCCCTGGTTGAATTGTTTGCTTTGGAACTATTGACTTTTGAACAGTCCTTACACCCTTCAGATACATAATATCTACAGGGATTTTCCCCAGTCAGGAGCTTGTCTTTTCGTGCTAGTCATAGTGTCTCTTATGAAGAAGTGGATCATGGGCTTGCTTAGAAGAAAGATGCTAATCTAGACAACTGTTTAGAAAAGCATGTAGCAAAAATACTTGGGACTATGAGTAGGCAAAAATTTCTTAGACTTTACCCCAAAGCACAGTCTATTAAAGGAACAAAGTCAGTGGTAAGGTTTGAATAGAAGCAGAACCCCCCAAATATCCATGTGTTAAGCATGGGGTTTTATGGAGCCCCCAAAGATGGCATAAGGTTTGCCTATATCTAAGAGTTTTTTCTTTACCAGAGTTAAGAGTAGAGTCTGGGCGTAGTGGCACACACCTGTAATCTCAACTCTGGGGAAGCTGATAGCAGGAGGATCGCTATGAGTCTGAGCTGCATAGTGAGACCCTGTAACAATCAAATACATAAAAAAAATAGAGAGCAGCCAAGCCCGTAAAGGGACCTGGGTGCTTTGCTGAGCAGCTGTGGCCCAGGGGGTTCCAGAGATGGTGTGGAGGGAGCAGAGGCCAGATCTGGAGTAGTGGTGGGCAATTACTTTTGAGCCAGCCAGGAAGCAAGCCTCCTCTTAGGTAAGAAGCGGGCATGCCATGCACCGCGTGGTCAGTGTGACCTTTTGGAGACACCCAGACCTTTCACGTGGCCTGCAAGACTTCCACTGCCTGATCGGAGCCCCTGCTGGCTGTGTTCCCTTTCACCCCGTGGAATGACTCCCGAGCTCCAAGCCACACTGAGTAGCTTGTGGTTCACCCAGTGCCACATGCTGTTCCTGCCTGTGCTCACTCTTGTTTGCTCTTGCCAGGAATCCTCCCCCATTCCTTCCTCTACAAACTGTCTTCTTGTCCTGTTAGGGATCACAGAGATGCTATATCCTCCAGGCACCTTTCTCTGACTTCCAGGCTGAGATAAAGTGTTAGCTTTTGTGCTCCATATCTGGGTCCATTTTACAAGGTTTTAGAACTAAGGGTTCCTGTGTCTGCCCCAAGAGTGAGCTGTTTCTGGGTTTCTTGCTGCTAAAGTCAGCACACAGCAAGCCCTCCTACCTGCCCGCAGTGGTTGGGTTTGTAGTGCAAAACACTGTTGGAATGTAAGTTGCTATTAAGCTAAGAAAGGCAGCAGTCCCTGCATTATTATGGTCTTGGGCTTTGGGGTGGCTGGCGGTTGTTTATAGGGCTTGAGTCTGCTGAAGAGCCTCTTGCGTGCCAGTTAGAAACAGATGCTGATTATAGAGAACTGGCCTCATGTCTGTGCAGGGCCTCGCTTCACTTTGCTTTGTTTTAATGTGCAGTGTGGAAGGAGGCCCCATCTATTCCATCATGGCTCGTAAATTAGATTGTCCTCAGAGTGCCTTGCTACCAAGCACGCAGACCCTGTCCAATCTGTCCCTGTTAGCAGATTCCCCCAGCACGCTGCGTGGCTCCCTCCTGATGACCCCATAGCAAGTCCGTGAGCAGTGTGAGAGTCCAGCAGCACTGGCAAGGACAGGATGTGCTTGGGGATTGTCAGCGGAAGGAGGACCTGACAGCCAGCATGGAGGCTGTGAACTGTGTGGCTGCAGTGACTCTAAGGTGATCCTTCCACGAATTGTTCACAGGCATGGCACTCAGATATTTGGCCATCTGACAATTCCCACCCCTGGAGGGTGGGTCATGGGTTCGTGGTTCTCACAGGGAAGAGCTTGTCCCTGCCACACCTGTCCAGCATGTTCTGCACCTGCCAGACAGGTGGGAAAGCACTGCAGCCTCTGCGCATTGGGCTTGGAGTGGGAGAGACGTGGCAGCCTGGGTTCCCCCTCCAAGTGGGAGTGTGCCTGGGATGTCAGTTGTTCAGCCTGCGCAGGTACAGCTGGAGTGGGCCTATCAGGGCATGGTCCCATCGGGCACCCTGAGAGAGATAGAGTGGTTGGATGCATGCTGTTAAGTTGTGTTTGCAGAAAGACTTAATGATTTGTGAGTGAACTGAGTCACAAAGGATATTGTGGTGCCCAGGGCTGAGACTGCATTCAATGTTCTTAGGTATCTTCAGCCATATCTTCCAAGATGCTGATTTTCTACAGAAAAGAAGACATCTACAGAGGCTGGCCTTTGCCTTCCTGTCCCACTGTCCTTTGGAATATCCCTGAATCACCAACCCTGAGGCTGGCACCACCAGGCAGAAATGCAATTCCTAAGGTCCAACTGATCATAGTCAGATGTGACTGTGTCAGTGGAATTATGTATGTGGGGAGCTCCAGAGGCCCTGGGGATGAGCTGAGGTCTGGGGAAGATACTGAGGTGTTTCTACATTTGAGCAATTTGAGCCAGGTGTGGTAGAGCACTGCTATCATCCCAATACTCAGGAGGCTGAGGCAGGAGGATTGTTGTGAATTCAAGGTCAGTCTGGACTACAACATATCAAGATGCTGTCCGAAAAAAGATTTCAGGGCCCAGGGAGATAGCTCAGTAGAGTAAGCACCTGCCTGGCAAGCGCAAGGTCCTGTACCGTAAAAAAAAAAAAAAAAAAAAGATTTCAGCACCAGGTGTGTACTACTCTGGGAACCTTAAAGGCCATTGATGAAGCTGTCTGCCAAGCTCCAGGAAAACTGCCCAAGGGATAGTCAAGGCACAGCCTGGGCTTCATACCAGCAAAATGAATCTGTGTGACTCATGGAGCCTCGAGGGCTGAGGAGGGCTGTTCCATACCAAGCCCGGCACTGTGACGTATGGGGCCCAGCTGGGAAGGAGCTTGGTAAGGAGAGGCCAGCTAGGCTGAGGGCACTAACCTGCAGTGGGCATGCACGGGAGAACCGGCCAGGAACTGCCCACTTCCAGCTCTAAGAAACCTGCTGCCCATGGTGGGCAGGCAGAGTGTATGTTGTGGGAGTTCAAGGCCACACGCTGACTGGTGGACCCTCGTCCTACAGGAGAGGTAAAGGAGAACCGGAAGTTGGAAATGGCTTTCCCTTCAACACCTTGGAGCGCTTTCTCCTTCAACTCTGTGGACTCCAGGGTGCAGACAGCAAGGGCTCTTCGATGCAGGTGGGCTGTCCAGGCCAGAAGGTGGAAGTCTTGGATGCTAGGATCTGAGACCCTGTGGGAAGAGTTCATCTGGAAAGCAGCATGCTCAACCACGCACCCATCTTAGGCACTATGCTTAGCTGAAAGCACAGGCAGGGCTGTGGGCCATTGGGTGGATTCAGAACCTGCTCTCCTGACAGGTCGCTCGGGAACTGTGAGTGTAGAAAGGAACTGGTAGTTCAAAGAGTCGGAGTCAGCAAAAGAAGAATCATTCAAAAAGAGCAGAACCCAGGGCTCAGGCAGGAGGCCCAGGCACAGGGGTGACCGCAGGCTGGGCCTCCTGCCCAAGGGTCCTGTATCTGGGGGTGTTGGTGGAGACCTGTGGATTTTCCTGGATTGGGTCAGGCGCTGGGCTGAGAGTGACCTTTTGGGGACCACTTGCAGCCCTCTCTGCTTACCCGTGCCAGCCTTCCCACCACCCTGGCTGCGGCCTCTCAGTGCAGCGACGCAGGGTTGTTACCTGTATGCTCCCCACAGGAAGGAGCACAGTTACCCACTTAGAGCCAGGAAGGAGTGACCCACCTTTGCCTCCCAGAGCTGCCCTAACAGCCCCTTCCCATGCGGGGCATCCCTGAGCTATACACCCCTTGCCCATGTAACGGCCCCCGCCTTTCTCCTTGGATCCTCATTTGCCCATCCCTGGATATGAGTGCTCATGGTCTCTTCTGCTTGGCCTGTTGAGAGGGTGTAGTGAGCTACTGTGGCCCCCGTGGCTAGCTCGGTGCCAAGCACCTGAGCTCTTTCTAGAGATACTGCCTCAGGTGCATTCTGATGTGGCCTTGCTACCATCAGCTCCGCTGTGCAGGTGGTGGCTGTTTGAGATGTCTCCAGGATCCTGGGCAGGCCAGGCTAGAGTGAGGGCTCGGGTGGGCCAGCCCTGCACCCATCAGAGGTTGATTAAGTGCCTGCTGTGTACTTTGGCTTGGCATGAGGCAGTGTGGGATCCTGTCCTCCAGGGGGCGACAGTTCCAGGGCCAAGCAAGGCAGCAGCCAGGGTTTCAGTGAAGGAAGTACTTCTAGCAGGCTGGAAACAGCATGAGGAAAACCAGTAAGGATCCTGGCAGAGAGCTGGCCAGTCCATGTGGCAGTGGCATTGAAGATGAGACCTGTGTGAGGAACAGCAGAGCCAGAAGGTGCCAGGAAGAATTCGGGGGCAGAGGGACAGCAGGACAGGTGCTGAGGCGGGACAGAGAGGTGGAACTGGGACCACTTGCTGGAAGCGTGCCTTGCTGTTCTCTGAGCCTCCCAGCTCAGCTGCTCCCACTGGGTCTCTGGAGAGCAGGGAGGGTTACAGTCAGAAGGAAGGTGCAGTGTGCTTAGGTTTAAGGCCTGCTGCCCCAGAGCTGGCGAGGGAGGTAGATGTTGGTCCCTGACTTGGAGCAAGACTCTATAGAGCTAGCAGCTGGGGAAGTGGGGTTTACACCAAGGCAGGGTTGACAAGCTAGTCATCAGGTCTCCACACCAGGGGCATCCTTTAGGGTTGTGGGGGAAACTGAGGCAGAGGTCATTAGTATAAATGGAGCCAAGACGACAGACAAAGGCGTGAGATGGCAGGGTAGCCAGCTGGGAGCCCCAGGGCTCCTTGCCTTGGAGTTTAGGGAACCCTGGTCCCTCTAACATGTCTGGAGATGGGGTGGGGCTGCTGATCACTTCCTGGCCTTGCTCTGAGTGAGGTGAATTTACACTGAACAGGCTGGGATAACGTGACAGCAGCTGGTGACAAGTGAGAGAGACTAGGCACAGGCCACCATGCAGAATCTAATATGCTCGTGAGGGTGTTGTCAGGTTTGGGGCCCAGACTTACAGAGAGTGGCAACATTCCAACTTCATCTACAGAGATACCCAGCTCAGGGATGCAGGGGTCTGCTGAAATAAAAGGAAAGGAATTTGAGAATTAAAACTCAAAAATAGCTTTCAGGCATGGACCAATCAAGGTGCTGGGACACTGGCCCTGCCCGTCTGGCTTCTTTCTCTGGAGTTATAAGCTTGCAGCGATGAAGAACCTTTCTTGGTGAGTAGTTGGAGCCCAAGACTGGGCACTGACTTTTGCTTATGTGCCTTTGCCTTTTGCCCAAAAGATGTGGCCTTGGGGCATGAGCTTTGGAGAAAGCATGCTTCAATTCCTGGCCTTCTCACTTACGATCTGCATGATCTTATGCACACATAGTCTTCTTGGTGGGTCTTGGTTTCCCTTTCTATGAAAAGAGGATAATAATAGCCTGTCTACCCTATGGGGTCTTGTTGTATTCAGAGGTTAATAAATGTTAAGTTCTTAAAATACAGTGAAAGGCACATGCTGTGCTGCCTGTGATCATCCCTGATCCAGCTGTGTGACTGCTTGGGGCAGGTGCTGGAGAGAGGCCGGGATCGCTCGCTGTCTCTGGAGTAGAAGAGGGGCTTGGCCTTCATGAACCTCCAGTCAGGAGTGATGAAGGGCGGTTACCGTGGCACTCAGGAAACAGCTCCCCAAAGGCAAACAGAACTATGGAAGTGGATTTCTGTTGACTATAGCCACCCAGTCTTGTGTTGATTGGAAGCAGCTGTAATGGACCGGGACAGACAGTGCTGTGGGCTGGAGAAGCATGTCCCAGAGGCTCATTTGCTGTAAGGTTGGTCTAGCCCCAGGGACTGCTGGGAGATCCTGGGACCTTTCAGATGTGGGGCCTAGGTGAAGTCTTGTAGCTGTATGGAAGTATGGCCTTTGAGGAGGTGTTTGGACCTCAGCTGGCCCTTCCTTTTGCATTCCTGCTGTCAGGCCTTGAGCAACACTGCTCATTACACTCCCACCATGATGTCCTGCTCACCGTGGGCCTAAAACCAGCAGGGACAACCAGCCACGGACTGAACCCTCCCAAATCATGCTCAGAAGTAGACATTTCGTCTTTTGAGGTTGATTTTTCTTAGATTCCAGTAATGGAATCAGAGGAAACATTTCTTGAACATATAAATATTTATTAAGCACCTGCTATGAGCCAGCAAACTGGGTCCTAGGATGTAGCAGTGAAGAAGACAGAAACAGTCTATCTTCTTGCAAAGCTGGTGAGAGAGGTAGACAAGGAGTAAGTTAAGTCAAATGTATTCATCGTTGAAAAAAACAGCATTCCATATGATGTGCCTTATTAAAATCATTTAAAACACATTCAAAGAAGGAAAACAAATGCATTCATCAGACAGATGCTGAAGTACTTGGCTACGGTGGGTGCAGGGGAGGGGCTCCCCTGTGATAGTTTCTATCTGGTTGTCTCCTGCAAAGCTCAAGACCACAAAGATGGGACTTTGGGAAGGTGATTCAGTTATGGGGCCTTATAGAAGACTTGCTGTTAGGCAGTAGGACCTGGGGGGAAGAGGTGGGTCACTAGAGGTGTGCCTGGAAGTGCGGCTCTCCCTCCCCACTCCTCGCCTCACTCTGCCTCCTGTCTGCTGTGCTGTGAGCAGCTCTCCTCCACCAGGCCTCTCTGCCATGCCGTCCTGCCTTAGAGCCAGCTAACCATGCAAGGACTAAGACTTGGGAAACATGAGCCAGGGTGGACCTCTGCTCCTTGAAGTTGTGAGTATTGGGTATTATGTCCCAGTGACACTGTACTAAGACATCCTCCTGTGGCCCTGCATTTGTCTATGTCATGACAGTGTTCAGACTGTAGGAAAAGTGACCCACCTTCAAGTCCATGTGGTTAGGCTATAAGCTTTGGGGAAGCCACACGCATCTCTGGTCAGCACAGTGTCTTGGCAGTGATAGATGCCCATAGAAGCTTGTGGGATGGAAGAGTAGCTGATGTGTGAGTGAGTAGATGGTTGAGTGGATGGTAGGTGCTGTGGGTGGGACCCCAGGAGAATCCTTCTGGGAATTCCTTCCCGAATCCTGGGTGGTTATAGAATCCTAAAGAGGTGAGCTCTAGGGAGAGGTCTTTACATCATCTGGGGTGAGCCCTCAGTGGGACGGGGGGACTTGTGTTTCTGATTCTGGCCATGAAATAAATTGTTTTGCTCTGTCATAAACCTGAGCCATGAGGTATTAGCTTGCCACCAACCCCCCAAGTAATGGGCGTGCTCAATCTTGGATTGGAATATCCAAAACTATCACCTAACATAAAGCTGTCCTCTGTAAATTGGTTGCCTTAGGTTTTAGGCTGTAGGAATGAAAGCTGACCACCACAGCAGGTGAGTGCATGAGAAAATGGGTAGGCAGTATATGGGTGGATGGATGGGTGGGTATATGGAGCATGGGTCAGAGAATAGATGGGTTGATTAATGAATGGATAGATGAGTGAAGGAATTGTTTAGGTATCTCCTCGGCCATCCAAGCTCTTCAAACATGGTTAGCCAAAGCACCATGATAGGAATTTCCATCTCATTCCAGTGTGCGTGGCCCCGGTGTAATGCCTTCTAGGGATCTTGATTCAATTGCTTGTTTGTTGAATGTCTCCTATGGGGTTTGTGGTTTGGCATTTCTTAGGTCCCAAAGAGACTCCATTCTGCTGGAACCTGAAATCCCACTCGCTCTGTCTACAAAGGGCCCAAGTCCTTTACTTCTGTCCCAGCTGGTACATCTTGGATGGAGAAGCCAGATTATCTTAAATGGTCTACCCTGTCCAAGTGCTTGGCCCAGCTCCTCCTGCTGGTTTCCACCACAGCGACCCACACTGAACCGACCCTGCCCTGTCCTCCTGTAAGAGGGAGTGGTCAGCCCAGGGCTCCTGATGGGACTAGCACATCACAGTGCCTGTCAGCCTCAGGCAGCTGGTGGGTGGGGTCCTCTCTGAGTGGGAGAAGGATCTAGCCCAAGTGAGTGAGTCCTTTTTTAAAGTAACTGCAAAGTAGGCAAGTCCTCAAAATGCAAAAGAGCCCTATTTCCCAGCTTTCCTAGCCCCAAATGCCTTCTTTCCAGGTGTTGGGTATTTTAAGCAGTCATAAACGCCATTTTTGTCAGACTTTTCATCTCTGGTAATGATCATATTTATACAAATTCTGTCACTGCTCTTCCTTGATCACAATTCAGGGCCCGTGAAAAGATCTCTCCCATACTCTGGCTCTGGGCTATTTTTAGAGCCTCCATCTCAAAGCAGCAGGCAGAGCTGGACCCTGAAATGAAGGAGATGGGCTGTGCCTGCCCTCAGGACACCAGTGTCCCGGGATGGCAGCTGACCCACGAATTAACAGAGGAGACATCATTTCAGGTGGTGCTTCATGCAGTGAAGGAATTGAGCAGGAAGTCAGCATGGAGGGGTGCTCAGGGCCCCTGAGGACTCAGTGGCCAGGAGCGGATTCCTCAAGGAGGTGATGTTGGAGAACAAAAGGCAAGGTGCGTGGAGTGGGGCAGAGCAGGCAGCAGGCACGAGGGCCCCGAGGCAGGAATGTGCCTGATGCGTTCAGGCTGTACTTGGAGAGCAGCAGCAGCAACAGCAGCGCTGGAACAGGCAGGGCAAGGAGGACTGGGAGAGAGGCTCAGGGAGCAGGGCAGATGGGGCCTCCTGGGAAGAGGGTTTCTGTCCTCAACTGGAAATGCACACACAGACGCCAGACCTGCAGCTGTCAGATCTGGGCGGCAGTTGGGAGAAAGGAAGGTTATGGAGCTCTGGTCTAAAAAGAAAAGGAGAAAAAAGAGAAAAGAGAGATGAACCTCTGGTCTAGGTTCACTTCTGCCACGCTGGGAACATCCTGCTCCAACCACTCTTTTGGGGTACCTAATGGGTGCCAGATGCCATGCTCGGTCCTGAGAAGGTGACAATGTATAAGACGCATGCAGGGCCCCTCCATGCTGGGGTCCAGGGCAGACGTTTGCCGCTGGGTTCCTGGGAACACTTGCTGTTGGGCAAACCCAGGCTGGAGCTGGGCCTTGTCACTCACTTGAGTTGGGACCTGGGCTGATCACTGGTGCCATCCGAACCTCAGTTTTTCAGAGCCCTGACTGTAAGAGCCTCTGGTGAGAACAGGTCCAAGCTACACCTGGAAGCTGCTGGCCTGGGGTCTCTGAGCAACATGCGTTAATTTGCTCCAAAGAAGAAGGAAGGGTGGAGAATGGACTGAGTTTGATCTCCTGTGTGGTAGAAGTGGTCTGCCTTGAACGCCATTGCTGCTGGTCTGTGCCCTTAAGTGACCCCCTTTCCCTGTGCAAGAGCCTTCTTATCCTAGTGACACTTCTGGATTTTGTTTTTGTTTTTGTCCATTCATTCAAAAACTGTCCTCTTTAGGTAATGGTCTTGTCTGTGGAAGGAATGAAGCTGTTCCTATGGTGCTGATCATGCTTTGTGTCCTTTTCAAAGTGTGTGCCGAGGTGCTTCTTTATGCCAGGTACAGTTCTAGGCACAGGATGTTGCTGGGGATGGCTTCAGATGAGACCACCATCCTCCTGGAGCTAAGATTTAAGGGAGGGAGGCACTACGTAAGAATGCAAATAAAGACACTAGAGTGCTTTGGAGAGCATCAGTTTCTGAGGACAGTGATGGAAGCAGGGTGGGAATGGGGACAGTAGGGCTGGGGAGGGCTTCTTGGAGGAGGTGACTCTCCAGGTGTAGCAGCCTGCAGGTACAGCAGGTGCCAGCCATCTCACAGCCAAGGGACGAGTGTTCTAAGAATTCTGGCTTCTGCTGCACCTCGTAGAGTCCAGGAAGTGCTTGCTGGCTGAGGGTGATGGAATCCTAGTTACATCCTGGGGAGAAGCTAACCGAGGACCCAGAGTGGTGCTGTCTCTTCAGCATAGTCAGCAGAGGGGTTTGTAGCACTGACAGTAAGATCCAGGGGGCACTGGGTGACAGTGTGGCTCACTGTCACTCAAAGGAAGAGTGACAGTGTGGCTTTAGTGTCTGAGACTGAGATGCCTGGAAGTGAGTGAGTGGCACTAGCAGACCGGAGAGGGCCTTGGGTTGGAGAGAAAAGGCCCCAAAGACAAGGCGCTAAAAGCCTGGAGGGGAAGTGACCTCTAAGAGAGGCAAGTGACCTTGATCCAGGCTGGGGGGAGGAGGGGTCTGCAGCAGTGGGCTGGGGGCAGCAGGGGTGAGGCAGGGTCAGGGAGGCTGTCTGTTCCTGGATGGGATGGGAGCTGGTGCAGAGAGGACTGAAGCACCTCTGCATGTGCCCATGTGACAAGGACAAGGACTGTGTCTTGGATGATGGTGGGCATTGGGTCAGGCTGGGTAGCAGGTGGGGAGAGCCTTTCACTCCTGCCCATCTGACAGATGGGGTCAGCAAGGTCTAGGGCTTTCCAAAGGTCAGGCCACAGGTCAAGGAGGGCCAGGATCTGGGCCTGGGTTCATGGCTGCAGAGCCACGCACACCCCTCTAGGGCTGGCCCGAGTGGAAGTGGGACCCTCGATAGCCTCTGAACCCAACCCCAAGTAGCTGTGTCCCAGTGATGACCCAGAGGTCTTTTCTTCCTTCCTTGTTTTTACTTGCTTATTTATGTGTCTTTCACAAACTGTCACCAGCATGGTCCCTTCAATGTGGTCAGGACCTGGGATTTTCATTTCCATATCAGTCCCTGGCTTTATTATTCCACCCTCAATAAGCCATTGCTGGAATATATTGAATTTCCATTGCCAGAATGATTGAATTTTGGGGGTTAAGCTTGTGTCCTGTGACCTCTCTCAAATCACTTATTCGAGCTTCTTTGTGGATTTTTCACTTAATTATGTTGTGTGTGAGCAGCCCTCAAGTCTCTTCCTTTCCTTTGCTCTTTGCCCTGGTCAGAACCCACAGTTTGACACTGAACAGGGGCAAAAGGGGAAATCATTGCCCTAGTCTTGATCTTCATGGGAAAACCTTCACTGTTTCATTGCTTGGCCTAGAACCAGCTGGAGATTTTTGTGGATGTCTTTTATCAGGTTGAGGAGATTTTTTTTGCACATCATGGGCAGAAAAATTTGTCAGAAATCAAGGTTGAATTTTTCCATGTCTTTTTCTGTATCTTTGGGCATGATTGTATCATTTTTGCTCTTTAGTTCCTTGACATAGTGTATTACATTGATCAATTTTAATGTGGAACTAGCCTTATTACTGAATTTTATTCACTGTGTTGTGTGGATGAGTATTATGTCCATGTTCGTGAGGGATTTTGATCTCTAGCTTTTCTTAAAAATGTCTTTGACCAGTTTGGATAGAAGGGCAATGTTGGTCGCATGAAAAGAACGGAGAAATTCTAGATTTGTGTAGAGTTGTTCTAGAAATTCTGGAATTGTCTCTTCCTTACGTATGTGACTAAATTCACTAACAAAGCCATTTGTACTTGGAGTTTTCTATTTTGGATAGTTTGTTTGTTTAAACAGTAAATTCATTTCCTTAATAGACACAGGACTATTCGTGTGATCTGTTTCTTCTTGGGTGAACTTGAGAAGTTCGTGCCTTTTCTAGATGAGCACAGCTCATCTAAGTGAGCTCAGATCCTCTAAGGGTTCGCCTCATGGACCTAGAGCTGTCCCTGCTAGATTTCTTGTTTGTTTGTCACTTCTGGGATTTTCAGATTTTGTTTTGCTTTGGGGGATTTGTTTTGTAGAACTGGAGTTTGAACCCATGATCTTCACATGTAGCTACGTTCCCAACCCTTTTTTATTTTGAACTAGGGTTTCACCAAGTCATTGCATTGCCTGAGTGGGACTCAAGGTTGCAATGCTTCTGCCTCAGCCTCCCAGCGTGCGAGGATTACAGGAGTGTGCCACATGCCCCTGAGTTATCACTACATTTTTTATTAATCATGTTTTATCAGGGGTCATAAAATCATAGCCTACAGCCAAATCCTGCCCAGTACCCAGTTTTAACTTCTAAACAGACAAAAGAAGACATGAGAATAGGTGATAGTATTGAGTGTATGGGAAGGTGAAGCAGGATGATTGTTTCAGCCCAGGGGTTCAGGGCCTGCCCGGACAACATAGCGAGATCTCTATTTTTAAAAAGAAAGATGGAACCGGTGAGATAGCTCAGTGGTCTAAAGCACCTGCTTAGGCAAGCTGTGGCAAGCGCACAGGGACCGCAGTTCGGTCCCTAGCACCACATGCTGTGCCCGCCCTGTACCCAGGGTGGCTGAGCTGGCCACAAAAAAATAAACAAATAAAAATAAAAGAAAAAAGAAAAATATGCTGTAGACTTTGTGTGGCCAGGAGGGCCTACAAACATGTGCTGTCTGACCCTTTGCAGAAAGCATTCACTTACTTCTGCTCTGATTATTTATCTAGAGATTACTGACTTGAAAACAGCCTCAATGACTTTCTCTATGGTTCTTCCATTCTTGATTTTATTGACTTCTACTTTATCTTTATTATTTATTTCCTTCTGTTTCCTTTAGTTTTGCTTTGCTTTTCTAATATCTTATAACGTAAGTTTCATGTGAGAGCTTTTATTTTCTACCATAGTCGTTGACTGCCATGGATTTTCATTCAGGCATTGCTTTCGCTGCATGTCAGGTATTGCTAGTTGTTTTCATTTTCATTGAATTAAAGATATTTTCAAATTTCTCTTGTAATTTCCTTTTTTAAGCCCTAGAAGATTTAGAAGTGATTAAGGTTCAGGTTTTTTAAATTTATGAAGAATTATTTTTTTCGGCTCACAATCTGGACTTGGTTGGTGAATATCTATGTGTACTTGCACCTGTTCTCATCTCTCTATTGCTCCATTAATTATTGATCTGTCCACTCTATATTTATGCCCATTAATGCATCTGTCCATTGGTTTGCCCATATAATCACTTACCCATTCATCCATCTATCCATTATCTATCAGGGCATTCACTCCTTCACCCATTAGAATGGTGCCTATATTTAGTAAAAATTTTTACTACTACTCTTATTATTATTCCTGGATCAATTATAGTAGCTTATAAGTATGGATCTTTTCTCATTTCCTAAGGCATAGACCATAGTATCATTCAGGGTGCATTAGAGAAACAGACTTAATATATAGGATTTACAAGATAGGCTCACAGTGGCTGCCCTCAGAACCAGTGGCGGAAGAATGGAAAATGACCACCTGCATGCTGGGGGACTGGGGGAGCCCATTGAAAGTGGAGGACCTGGAGCACACCGAGGAGTCTGATGCCAGTCCGTGTGGGAAGCTGAAGGTTATGTGTCAGGAGGCTAAAGAGTCTATGCTGGAAGCTTGCAGAAATTGAAGACCAGTGTCCAAAGACCATGGTCAAGACCAAGCTCCTTTGAGGATGCAAAAGATAGACTTCCTCCTGCTTTCCCTTCTTAGTCCATCCAAGCTACAAGCTATTTGTTGGTGTCACCCACACTTGGGAGCCTCCATGTCTATCCTCCACTGACACACCTAGAACTTGTCCATGGACCCACTAGGCATTTCTTAATCCATTCCATGTGACATCCGAATTCACTATCACAGTCAGGATGGGCCACCCGCCGATGGTCTGAGTGAAATGAGCTCAGGAGCACCTGTGACGCATGGATGGGAATGTGCAGGGTTGATTCATCAGAAGACAGTCATCAGAATACAGTTACCCGAAGTTGGAGAATGGGTGCTATGTAGGCAAAGCCAACATTTGCTCAAAATCGTACTTAAAACGTGTTCAATAGGAGTAAAACAGTTCATTCATCAGATACGTTCTGAAGGTTTGCTGTGCTCACTGCTAGGTCCACAGGCCTCCATCTCTCTCTTTTTTTCCCCATAATTTTATTGAGAAACAAATAGCAATGAGCCAGTTTCAAACCAAATTGATAGAACAGTTTCAATAATTAACACATTGCATACATTCTTCCTAGTGATTAATTGCTGTACAAGATGCAGACATGATATCTTATTTACAAACACCATTAGAACAAATCCCTCTATTCATTAAGAGAATGTAATTATATATCTATCCTAACCATGTTGAATACACAGATACAAAATGGACATTTATCTGTATCCCCTTTTTTTGTTAAGTTCCATCATTTAAGTATTATAGGTATGTAAACTCAGCAAAATATTCTAAAAGAGTCCAGTAGTCCATAATAGTATTGGGTCTTCCGCTTGACTGAAAAATGGAATAAGGATTTTTTTTTTTTTTTGCTCCGAATGCCTTCAGGGCAGGTTTGGCTGACTTGAGTTGTGGGGATCAAACCACAGCAACCTGAGCCTGACTGCTTGGTTGAAGCAGCCACTTAAAGAACTGAGCTAAGGGGTAGCCCCCCCGCTCCATCTCTTATAGTGTGTATTATGAGACCAACTAGGCTACAGAAAAAACGACCTTTCTACAAGCCAGGGCTTGTTGTCTTTGTTTTATATTTAAACTGGCTGGTGTTTTCTGTGCTTCTTGGAGCTGTGGTTTATTATAGGTTGTTCATTCTGGAAAATTCTCAGCCATTATTTTTCTCAAATACATCGGGTAAGCCAGTGTTCGCATTCTGTCTTTTGGGAGGCACCTGTCTTTGGTTAGACTTTAGTGAATTGGGTACCTGCCACTTGAGGACTTTGATGGGGTGAAGAGTTGTGAATTAGCAAAAATCAATGAAATTAATAGAAAACAGTGAAATTTCAGCATAAAACAATGCTTTCTAGCTTTATGCATCATAAACAAAAGCCAGACTATACGTTGCCTAGGAGGTTTTTTGCATCTGCTAAGTGTGATATTGCTCCAAATAGATATCCAGTATGAATTTGTGGGATGGATGAGTAGACAAGTGAGTGGATTGGATAGACTGATGGATGGGTGGGAAGATGGATGGCGGGTGGATGGGCGGGTGGATGGGCGGGTGGAAGGGTGGATGGATGGATGGATATTCTAGTGTTTGAGGTACATTGTTTTATAAATATTAATAGGTTATGTTGGTTGATAGTATTGTTCAGGTGTTTCCTTATCCTTCCTGATTTTCTCTTTGCTTGCTTGACTAGTCAGCAACAAAGCATTATTGAAATCAATAACTAGAAATGTGAATTTGTCTCTTTTTCCTTTTAGTCCTGTAAGTTTCTGCTTTATATTTTAAAGCTGCCAATGTATACATATTTAATATTGTTATGTGTTCTCAGATACCAGCCCTTTTGTTAGCATGACTGTCTTTGTATAATGACATTTTCAGTAGGTATAGAATTATGGATTGACAGTTCTCTTGTAACACTGAGAATATCACTCCATTGTCTTTTGGATTACATATTTTTTTATTATAAACCTGCTGTCATTCTTACATTTGTTTCCCTATACTTACAATCCTTTTACTCTGAGTGCCTTCCGTATTTTCTCTTTGTCTTGGTCTTCTGGCAGTTGAAGATGCTAGGCCATATGGCTTATTGTCGTTGTTCTATATTTGAATTGGTTGGTGTTTTCTGTGCTTCTTGGAGCTGTGGTTTGGTATGTGTCATTCATTTTGAAAAATTCTCAGCCATTATTTTCTCAAATATATCAGGTAAGCCAGTGTTCACATCCTTTCTTTTGGGAAGCACCTCCCTTTGGTTAGATTTTAGTGAATTGAGTATGTGCCATTTGAGGTCTAAGATGGGTTGAAGAGTTGTGAATTAGCAGAGATTGTTTTCAGTGTAAAAATAATGCTCTTCCTAGCTTTATGCATCATAAGCAAAAGTCAGACATCCTGTTTTTTTGTTTTGTTTTTTTTTTTTGTTTTTTTTTTTGTTTTTTTTACATGTTTTACAAAAAAAGTATTTTGCTACCTGCTACCTTCTGGAACTTTTCATCTTCAAGCCACATAAAGTAGCTGAGCCTTGACCAAGTTATTTAAAGCTATGATTGCTGGAATTCACTGGTATGCATGCTTTGCCTTGGTTTATTTACCCACTATCCTGCTGGTAGAAACTGAGTCATTTCTGCCTGGCGTTGTTCTGAGAATAAGATGCTGTGTACATTTCTGTGCTCCCCTCTGGTGCCTTTGATTATACATTTGTTTTCAGTGTACTCCTGGGGTGGGTGCAGTTATGAAGAGGTGAGAATTTTCAGCTTTGACTCACCCACCAGTGTGATGATTCTTTGTTGCTCTGTGTCCTGCCAACACTAGGAATGATCAGACTTCTTATTTCTGCCTGATAAATGGGCACCAAACAGTGTCTCACTGTATCTTGACTTGCTTTGCCCTAATAGCTGGTGAGGTTGGGCATGTCCTACATGTGCAGACAAGAAAGCCCAGAACTCCTACTGTGAGGCTCGGCCCCACCTGGATAACTTCCTCACCTCTCATGGCGCGCCTCACTGCATCTTCTGCCAGGAATCGACCTCCCACAGACCCTTCATTTTCCAGGGCTCAACTCAGGTCCTCAGAAAGCTTCCCCTATTACTATAGATGGAATGTTTACATCTGCTAATGTGCATATGTTGACATGACCCTGTAACATGTGAGGGTATTAGGTGGGGCTTTGGGAGGCCCTTAGGAATAGCGGAGCTCACAAGGGGCTGGTGCCCTTTTAAGAGTCCCACAGAACTTGTCTTCCCTGCTCTACACCAATACAACAAAGAGTTGAGGAGGATGCAAGCCAGAGAAGATCTGGGTAAGAACACCTACAGAGTTGGCACCTCGACTTCTATACTTCCAGCTACAGAACAGAAATTTACCTAGGGTACCTTGTAGTAGCAGCACAAAGGCACAAATCACCCAGCTGAGAGCCCTGTCCACCACAGTCAACAGTGCCCTACTTGAATTCGCAGCCCTTCCTAGTATCTAAAATTCCACCTCTGTTTGTTCACTCACTGTTTGACTGTGACCCTTGGGAAGTTGTTTCCATGGCAACAGGATCTCTGGCACCAGTGATTCTCCAGCACCTGGGACAGCACCCAGGATATAGTAGGTGCCAGGGGTTGTATGGGGGGCTTGGGGCTGTGGACTAGCTGTAAGGGATCTGACCAGGGGCTGTGAAAGGGGTGTGGCTGTACCTTTCTGTCCCTCAGTTCCAGCCTAGGAAGATGAAGATTGCCTGTTTTCCAGAGAACTTCCTTCTGCCCATTTAGTGTCAGCTGCTGAAGTAGAGCAGCTTGGAGTAGGTTAAGTTCTCTGCCTCCCTGGGAAAACAAGTCCAGTGACTGGCACTACTGTGGCTCCATGCTTCTGTGGCTGGTCCTGTGAAGAGCAGTGTGACTAGCAACAGAACTAGCAGTGTTAGAATGACAGCTGCTCCATCAGTAGGAGGGCCAGTGGACACACATGGCCCAGCCTGGCACATGCCATGTGGTATGACTTGTCTCCTTGGCCAGAGACCATCAGTAGAATATCCCCGTTACCCATATGCAGAGATTTAGGATCAAGACCTCAGGTGCTTCTGAATTCAGGATGGGATGGTGAGATGCTCCATGTGTCTCCAACCAACCTCACTGGGTGAATCATGTCAAGGCCCCACTGTGGCCATTCTCCTGTCCTGCTCTGTGCCACTCCTGGTTGTCTCTGGATCCACTCATCTCTGGATTGTTGTGCTCTTCCTTCTCCTCATGCTCAGGATGTAGATGACAGGGCAGGGGTCACTCCTGGGGTCCCAGCTTTTTGTGGGATCCTCTTGTGACAGCCCCTCTTGGGCTGAGCCATGCTTCCTTTTTGTGATGTGACACGTGTTATGTAGTTGTGATTCACAAACTATATGGTTTGTGTCCTTCCCTTTTCTGGGCTAATGACCCAACCTAGGGCTTTGTGCAAGCTACAGTTTGCCCTGAATGATTCAGTATGTCTTGGATAGTCACAGAATAGTGCGCCATCACAGAAGTTGGCTACATTCCGGGCAGTTTGTAGTGATTTAATCTCCATAACACCCTAGAGAGAAGGCACATTTACAAGCAAGGAAATGGAGGCACTGCAAGGTTAAGGAAATTACTTGCCCCAAGTCCCATGGCTGGTAAGTTGCAGGACCAGGACTGAAGCACTGGCATCTAAGGCAGAAGCTTGGGGCTCAGGGATGGATGGGAGGAGTTCACGTTATGGCTCACAGAAGTTGGAGTGGTTGCTGTGTGGACATTGGGAAGGCATTCAGGGAGAGAGCCTGGTCAGGATGGCTGACCTGTGGCAGGACCCCGGAGGAGCTGCTGCAGTGGGGGCCTTGGGAGAGGTCTTCCTGTCCCTTTCTTCTCTTAGCAGCCTTGGGGATGACGGGCCTCCTGTGAGCCAGGCTGTACTCCAACACCCCATGGCAGGCTGGGGCTCAGGATCTGTTTATGTTCAGAGGCTTGGGGAAGAAGGGGAGAAGAAGGTGTCCCCCAAATATCATTTGGAACAAGGACATGTCCTCTTTGCTCTGGTTGCTTGCTGTTCTTTAACCTCAGGATGCTTTATCTGGGAGCCCCTCATGCAGGCCTGAGCAGACAGCCATTAGGGCTTGGATCTGGGACACCAATAGCTCTTGTGTTGTGAAGGTCCTGTGTCTAGCTTGAGGCACTGTTGGGAGGTGGTGGGACCTCTAAAAGGTCCTCTAGTTGAAGGCATTGAGGTCATGGGGGGCAGGCCCTTGAAGGAGCTATTGCCCTGCCCCCTTCATGGCTCACTTTCTGCTTCCTAACCACCAATGAGGCCAACCTCTGCCACCATGTGCTTCTACCATGTGTTGTGCCATCATAGGCCCAAAGTGTCAGAGCCAAGAAACCATAGACTGAAGCCTCTGAAATCATGAGCCAAGAAGAACCTTTCCTCCTCTAAATTGATCATACAGGTATTTTGTCACAACAGTGGAACACTGACTCACACAGAAGCTTTCTGCAACTGCACTGACATCTCCTGCAGTGACAACTGCAGCAAAGGGACTGGTGCTCCCCACCCATCTCATTGCCTGGTCTCCAGTGAGCTCTTGTGAGATCTTCCCATGAACTGATAGGCACAAGACTTAGACACCCCATGTGGGGTGGAGCTGTCTCACCCATGAAACCATAGTTTCTCCTGAGAGAAGATGTGGCGGCAGCGATGGCGATGCCCCCTGCCTGGCCTTTGGTGCCAAGTCACCTTTGCTATTCTACATCTCTTCTGGTTGCAAGTGAATTTTAGGATTGCTTTCTCTAATTCTGTGAGATATGCTTTTAGAATTTTTATCAGGATTGCATTAAATCTGCGTAATAATTTTGGAAGTATAGTTGTCTTCACTATAGGTTCTTCCTACCCAAGAGCAAGGAATCTCTATCCATTTTCTGATATTCTCTTCAGTCTCCTTTTTCAGAGTACTGTAGTTTTCAATGTAGGGGTCTTTTTATTTATTTATTTTAGTTAGATTGATTCCTAGGTATTTTTCTTTTCTTTTTTTGCCCCTTTGGATGTGATTGTAAAGAGTGTTGTTTTCCTAATTTCTCTCCCAGTGAGTTTGTTATTCCTGTGTAGGAAGGCTATTGATTTTTGAGTGCTGACTTTGTACCCAGCTATGCTACTGAATTTGGTTGCCAGGAGCTTTTAAAAGCAGGTGGCTTCAAATTGGTTCTCAGGCTTCCCCCAGCCTTGTCTTAGATCCTACCCAAGGCCAATGGATGGATTTGCACAAATCTCTCCACTTGTCTCACAAGTTGACACCTGGGTCAGGATCCTCACTTACATGAGGGGGATACTCCCAGGATGGTGACAGGTATCCAAACATCAGGATTCCATGCAGCCTCCATCCCATTGCCAGAACAGCCCAGAATGATCCTTCCCCCTAATGTCCCAATTCCAGTGCTCCCAAACAGTTGTCACTAAGAACAATGGATGCCACCACAATTCCTGAAACTTGAAGGAAAAGGGCCACCAATTCCATCCCTTACCTTCTTCATTCAAAAATGTTTATTTTAGGGGCTGGAGAGATGGCTCAGTAGAATAAGCGCTTCCCTGGCAAGCGCAAGGGCCTGAGTTCAATTCCTGGTTCCACAAAAAAAAAAAAAAAAAAAATTATTTTACCAGTAACAGAGATTTGCTTCATTTGGGTGGGATTTACCTAAAGCTGCACAGCAGGGAGTGGGGGGAGCCGTTCCTGAACTACTATCCAGGGACAGGAGGAATGTAAGCCATGCTCGGAGGTCCCTACCACGTGTACAATCCCCTCCAACGCTCCCTGAATCTGCAGGCTGTGGCAGGAAAGAAACAGCATGCTTGGGTGTTTGGTTCTGCTTTGGAGGAGTGGTGCCTGCCATTGTGAGGTCTGGCCCATCACTTGGGTGACAGACACTGTGGTCCCTCCCTGCTCCTTCTGTGTATGGCTTTGCGTCCCCAGGGCTCTGCCACATGGCCTTTCTGACTTTGGTGCCTCCCTGGGCTCTGAGGCTGTCACGTCACCTGCCCACCCCACGTGGTTCCCTCTGCTCCTTCCCACCTGCTGTCCCCTTGGGCTGGTGCAGGCTGGCCTGGGCCATGCTGGAGGACAGTGGGGAGGATCTGCTTATGCAGGGGTCCTGAGGTTGCTGGTGTGAGGCACTGGAAGAAGCACATGTGCACTCAAGAGGGGGACAGTGCCTGTGAACATGTTCTGCCTACAACCCTCCCCACTCTGCTCCACTGGTGCCCACCTATCCCTTGGTCTGAGCCTGGTTCCCCTCAGGAAACCCTGGCTATCATCTTTGAGTCATGGCAAGGTCCCTGTGAATAAGTGAATGGTGTGGTGAGGCATTGGGGGACACTAGGTGAAGATCACTGACCCACTTGAAATGGTACCTGGATTGGTGCGCTGCATGCTGCAGTTCTGGCAGTGCTATCCCTTTGTCACTGTCTTTGCTCAAATCTGATAGCACCTGTAAAAGCAGTGTCACCTAAGGAGAAGTCACAGGCCTTGATTTTAAACTTGAGATCCCAGCAGTGTCCGCTTCTCCTTTGCCTGCCGTGTGACCTTGGGTGGGTCACTGGACCTGTCTAAATCTCAGCTTTATTTCCCAACAAAATGGGGAAGAGTCATCTAAGCACACTTTCTGATATGAGTTGGAGAGAGTCAGGGTGAAGACAGAGACAGGAGGCAGGACAGCGTCGCCCTTAGAGAGGGTGAACAGAGCAACAGTGGCCAGGAAGCAAGCGCCAGGTGTGGGGCAGGTGAGGAACTTGGGCCATCAGGTGATAGGAGCTGTGGGCAAGTGCCTGCTTTGCAAATGAGCCACCACAGCAGGTGTGTCCCTTTGTCTCATAGCTCGGGTGCCCTTAGTGTGATATCTGAGACAGGTGGGGAACAGGGAAGGGACAGAGGGGAGAGGCCACATAAGAACCACACTGTGGAATCTGTGACCTCCACCTCCAGGCCTCCTGCATCCTTGACAGCTTAGACTTAAGAAGCAGGTCTCCTCAAGATGCCTCGAGATGGGGACTGTCCTTGTGGGCCATGGCGAGTGGCCCAGGAGCTTTTCCCCACCTTGGGAGCAATCAGGCCAGGCTCAGGGACATCCTGAGCCCTGAATCAGGAAGGAAGGTTGGCTTTGAGGGGAATGGGTCTCTGCAAATGCTGTTTACCAAACCTGTCCACACCATCAAGACAGAAGAAGTTGCAGGGGAGGAAGAACAGAGGCTTGCTAGGCGTCGAGGCTGTCCTCTCTGCCCCATTTGCGTGCCCCACGGGGCAGCACTGACAGTCTGCATTTGCACAGGGGAGGAGGGAACTCAAAAGCAGCTCAGGGCCACACTGACCGGCTTCTTGGCTCTGGCTGGCACCTGTCTCTTATAGGACAGCTGACAAGTCCTGGCTTTGACTTGGTCACAGGTCTAGCCAGGAGCAAAGGGAACGAAACCTGTAGTTGGCCAGGTCCGGTCTGAGCTCCGCCTGTGTCTCTGATGTCACGGAGGATGGGGATGAGGAGAGAGGAAAGCAGGTGTTGGTGTCGGATAGGGCGGGGAGCAGCTCCAGGCATCCATCGCCACAGCCAGCCAGCAGATCCTGCTGATGTGTGAAGGGAGGCACAGAGGCTGGGAGGAAACTGAACTCAGAACCTAGAAGGCCTCAGGGACACTGTGGGCCACAGAGCTGTGAACTGAGGTCTACACATGCCGATGGGTGCCAAGTCATAGAAGGGAGCAGCCAGTCCTTCAGCAGCAGGTTGTGCCCCTGGCCTGCAGCCTGCACATGGGGCTGTGTCCTTTGGAGGCCAGAGGCTGACTGGAGGAGCAGACAGGGTGTAGGGCCTGGCCGAAAGTGTACCTCTCAGGTCCTCCCAGATCGCCTGGCCTCAGAATCCCCAGGTGACCCCCAGCAGCACTGACCTGGACTCCTCCTGTCGCTCTCGTTCAGAGCTGGTGGGACTCACCCGAGGCCTGGGGTTCACACTCCCTGGGGCCCAGAGTGGTGGAACATTGAATGGTTCTGCTCTGTGACCCTGGATTTTTATTTCTGAGATGATTACTTAAAGGAAATAGGCGCTGACTGGGCACAAAGATGTTCATTCTTGTATTATTTACAATCAGAAGCTAATGCAGGTCCAAAAATAAAATAGCATGAAGCAAGTGTGGGACGGTGTGTGCTGACTGTTGCACAGCCTGTGAGAGTGGTGCTTTATGAAAACTTTGCAGAAGTCAGGCTTGGTGCTGCCCAGTGCTCTGAGAGATCAGGGTAGGAGGATCGCCAGTTTGAGCCTGGCCTGGACAACGTAGCACAACCCTTTCTCAAAATTAAAAAGGGCCACGGATGTGGCTCCAGGGGACCCCCCAATACTGAAAGCAAAGCAAAACAACAGCAGAAAACACTTTAGACAGACATGGTGGCTGCCTTACTAGAACTGCCACTGTTTGGAAAGTCTGACAGCAAACCCACAAGACAATTTCAGGTCACGGCTGCAGGGAGTGTGAGTGGGGAAAAGTGGTAGAGAGCTTGGTGGGTACAGAGGGCTGTTTGGGCCTGGGGTGGAGGCGGTATAGGGAAGACCCATCAGGGGATCACATTTGTGGAGTGGGAGGAAAGGGTGGAAATCTTTCAGGCAGAAGGAACAGCAGCTTCTGAGTTGTTGGAGTTGGGGGTACTCAGCTGTGTGGGGGATGGAATGGGAGGGACAGGGCATCCTGGCAGATTACAGGACTAACAAGCTGTGGCGCAGGCATCCTGGTAGATTGCAGGACTAACAAGTTGTGGATAGGACTAGGGCCACGGGGACTGTGCATAGAACCTGGATTTTGTTCCCCGGGAATAATGCTCCAGGGTGGATGGAGGAGAATCGGCCTCAGCCTAGCAGCTGATGAAGGAAGGCCTCATGGCTGGTGGTAGGGACAGATTTAATCCATGGTAAGTGAACGAGGCTTGTGTAGAATGATGTCACCATGTCACTTCCACTATCGCAAAAATTGGGTAGGAAACCAAGCCTGGGTGTGAGCATGAAAATACAATGGTAGTTACCTCCAGATGGGGGACTGACGTGGGATTTCTTGCTTGTTTTTCTTATACTTTTCTATATTTTACCACACAAAAATTACAGATGATTTCAAAACCTGTGTTGGCATTAGTCCTGGCGCTTGGTTGCAAATGACAGAATCCCTTCTATGACCTTGAGCTGAGTCCTTCCTTTTGTTAGAACTGCGATTCCAGCACTGTGGGGAGACCACGCGTGGATACCTCAGAGCTAGGACCAATCCTAAGATGGTAGAAGAGCCCATCCCAGAGTGTTGCCATGGAAACTCGTGTCACCTGTGATGCTCAAGCCTGGGCAGTGGAGCCAGGTGCAGTGGGAAAGGCAGATGACGCTGACCTCTTCTGTGCCGCATCCTTCCTGCTTGGCTCATGTCCACCTTCCCCATCTGAAAGGTGTCTCCACAGTGCCAAGGCTCCCTGCAGCTATAGCTGCACAGCTGCCTGGGATGCAGAGATTTGAGTTTCCCAGAGGCTGAAAGAGGCATGGGAGGCATTGTTCCATGGTGTATAAGTTAGTCTGCAGGACCCTTCACAGAAGGGAGACACGGGTCACAGACACTGGTCACTTGTACTTTGTCCTTCTAGAGGAGGGCTTCATCACCCACTGTATTGTGGTGGCCGTCCCAGCCCCTGCACTTACCTGCATGCACAGGACCCTGATGTCCATGGCCCTTCTTTGCCTGCTGGATCTCTTGGCCACCAAGTTCTGGGTGGCAGGCAGAGCATAGTGATGCACCTCCTACAGGGGCAGCCTTCAGCCACTGGATGAAGTTTGCCCTGCAAAGGTACCCACAGCTTCCAGGTTGATCACAATGGTGAGCTAAGATGATGGGCAGCTTGATACCGGCAGGCGCTGGCCACCTCCTCTTCCTCCTCTCCTCTCCCTCTGGCCTCACTGCTTTTGCCTTCCACTGACCTCGACCAGCATCTTCAGAAACGTCACCCATCCTCTGCTCTGTTCACTGCTTCTTGGCCTTGAACCACTTCCTCTTGCCTTAGAACCACCACTGCATGGGAGTGGCATTCAAGACCATCCTTGTGGACAGCTCACCAGCGTGTTGTGGGAGGCAGGAGCCACTTACTCGTGGCTTCCCACTGCAAACTCATCCCATTCTATGCTGGCCTGCTCTGAAGGCTGCATCTGTCCAAACCTCATGGTCATAGTAGGATGACATTCTCCAGTGCCACCGGCAGCTGTGTGGAGGGTGAAGCTGCCTGACTGGCCCTTTGAACTGGGCACCTGGGTTGTCACTTCACCACGTTCCTAGGGACTACTTCTTGCTTTACTAGCTAACCCTCAACTGAAGCAAGTGAGGGTTAAGTAGCTTCTGAGGCCACATGGAAGCCAGGAAGGGGCAATGCTGGGCTGTGACTAGAGGGCTGTGACCAGGATGTGAGCTCAGGGCCTGTGCTTGGCTCTCCAGTGTCTCCAGTCCTTTTGTTGTGACTTACACCTAGATGGCCCTGCAGAGCCTCTGGCTAAGGTAAGCAGGACCCTTGGAAGGTGATTGGATTTGCTGGCTTATAGCTGTCTTGCTGTTGAGAGGTGGGGCCTAGTTGGATGAGGCAGTTACTCTGTGAATCCTGGAAGGGGCTGTCTGCCTTCCCAGCTCCTTCCTTGGCCTCTCTTTCTGCTTGCTGGCCACTGAGCCCTGAGCAGCTGTCCTGCATCCAGGCCCTTCCATGCTGCTGCTGACCATGCAAGGATGGAAACTGGTGAACTGTGAGCCCAAAGTAAGCCTATCCTCCTTTAAATTGTGTCGGTCATTGCGTATCAGTGACAAGACAGATTTCCATGTCCCAGGCCACTGAGCACCTGGCCTGGCTTTGCCATGCCTCAGCCAGGAACCTCTGCCTGCTGTGAGCTCAAGGGACATAGCATCATGGGGAGGTGTCTGTGGTCCTTGAGGACAGATGGAAAACACAAGGAGTTCGAGTCAGGGCCACAGGGCTTCCTGATGGGAAGAAGGGGGACTGAGAGGGCCCTGTATGAACTATCTGTGGGCTCAAAAATGTCCAGCAAAGACTGCAAACATCTGAGCCAAACCCCCAGCTGGAGTCAGGCAAGACATGGAACACACATGGACTCAGCTGCCATGGGACTCTCCTGTCCCACATGTTCCTAAGGTGTCAGGTTAGAGAGCTTTACATGTGTGCAGAGGATCAGCCTTGGGCCCAGGGCTGATCTGTGGTGTGGTAACAGATACAGTCTTTATTGTGTGGTGCAATAAGCTAAACCACTTTCTTGGCACCTGGACGTGCTCAGGACCCCACTGGGGTCAGCCTGGTTAGGGAAACCTGCAGTAGTTTGGTCCCAGAAGGATCTAGGTACAGCCTAGAGCTGGCACACATCTATAATCCCAACACTCTAGGAGGCTGAGGCAGGAAGATCACAAGTTTGAGCCCAGCCTAGACAACTTAGTGAGACCATGACTCAAAACTAGAAGAGGGGTGAGGATGCAGCTGTATACAAAGGCCCTGGGCTCAGTCCCCAGTGATATTTAAAAAAAAAAAAGTCAAGGTGTTTATTCTAAGTGAGGACACAAGACAAAAGTGAGGGTGACAGTGGGCCTTGACATCAGGCCCCATAGGTGTGGAGTGGTGTGGGTGTGAGCTTCGGGCTCTGAGGTCTAATAAGGTGGCTGTGGTGGTGGTGGTCATAATGTCACTGGAGCTGCTGTGGCCCAGGGCTGGAAACCTATCTTCGGAGCTCACTCTCATGGCTGGTTGGTAGCAGGTGGCTTCACTTCTCATGTGGCCCCTCCAGAGGCCACAGGGCAGCTGGCTTCCCCAGGAAGAGCACCTGGGATGGAGAGGAAGATGGAAACAATCCATGCAGGAACACACAAATGAGCGTGCACACTCAGGCACGCACTTGGCCCTGCCTGCTTTCTCTTCTACCCTGGCAAATAACCAAATGAAAACAGAATCCAAAGCAGGAGCTTCCTCTCTCTGTCCTCTGGGGTCTCTGGCTCTGCCAGTCAGGTTATGCTGGGTGTGGCTTCCACTTCCTAAAAATGGCTCTGGAGTCTTCGGCTGCTGAGGGCTCATGTGTCCCTCGACCTCCAGAAGCAAGGGCACAGCCAAGGTCTCAACCACCCCCATGTCCCATGGTCTCCTGCCCTGCTGGTGTATGACCAGCTTGACCCTGCGGCCATGCCCCAAGCCCTGCATGGAATCCTGGGCAGGAGTCCATGTTCTTCCAGAACAAGGGGCCTCAGGCTCCTGCAGCCCACCTTTCTGGGCTTCTCCTTACACAGCTCAGTTATCTGGGATTGGCCTCAGTCTAGAGTATTAAATGGAAAAATCCAGAGAAAAGCACTCCATTCATTTTAAACCGCACACTGAGTAGCTGATGCAATCGTGCTGTTCTGCTCCTTCCTACTGAGGGCTCGAAGCATCCTTTGTGCAGTAGATCTGCACTGCGTCTGTGGTTCCTTCACAATCACTTCCCGGCTGTCTCAGTTATCCGATGAACTTCGGCAGAAGAGTCTTGTACTCAGGTGACCCTTATTTAACTTAGTAATGGCCCCAGAGAATAAGAGAAGTGGCACTGATGGTTCAGGTAGGAAAGAGAGAAACCTGAAGCATTTCTAAGAAGTGGGAAGGCAAAAGCTCTCCTGTTACTGAGGAAAGAAGGAAAACTGTATGCCAGAGTTGCCAAGATCAGTGGTAAAAATGCATCTTCTCTTGGGTGGTTGAGGCAGGAGGATTGCCATTAGATCAAGACCAGCCTGGGCTACAGAGTGAGTTCAAGGCCAGCCTGGACTATACATAGTAAGACCTTCTGGAAAGGAAAGGAAGGGAAGGGGAGGGGAAAGAAAAAGAACATGTCTTCTGCTTGTGCATTTGTGAAGAAGGAAAAAGATTCCTTGCTGTTGTATCTCACACTGCAACACATGGCCACAGTGTATCTAAATGCTTGGTTAATATGGAAAAGGCAGAAAATTATGGGGTTTGGTGCTAGGTGTGGTTTCAGGCACCTACTGGGTGTCTCAAGGTCAAGGGTGCTGGGGATGCTGAGCCTGATCACAAAGTGGGAGGATTAGCCCTTTTGTGGGCTGTCTGTGCTTGTGGGCTGTGTGCGTGTCATATTTTTGGAAAGGCCATGGGCATAAAGACAGTCTGTCTTTGTCTTAACATCTGTATAGCCAACTGGCAGGAAAATCCAGATGGTGCACTCGGATTAAGTGTGAACTTATGGCCTTTTGCACCTTAAGCCCAGAAACCCAGGGAGACATCCTCCCTTGCTGCATGGGGTTGAGCTCTAAGCTCTTCTGGAGCAGAGAGAGGGGGCCGTGAGTATGGTGCGGGCTCTGCAGTCTCTGGGCAAGTTCAAGTGTGAGATGCAATCTCATTGCTTAGTGTCTTGACATTCAAGCTTGTCTCCCTTGAAAAGTGATTGTAATTGATTTCTGGATGCTTGCAAACAAAGCACCCGACCGTGGGAAAGTATTCTGGAAACACCAAGTAAGGGGGTGCAGGAGGCCATTCGCACTTCCCCAACCCTTTTGTTCATTGGCTGCCTGCCCTGCAGAACCCAAAGAGCAGAGTGCTGTAGCCTCAAGCCCTCTCTCAGGGTTGTCACTGTCACCTGGGGTGTCTCAGGTCCTGGGGAAACAACTGAGGAGGTGATGTATGCTGGGAGGGGTGGGAATGGAGCCTGAGGGATTCTTGGGGGAGGTGCTTTTGGGGTGGAGTTCAGGGGCAAAGAGCAGAAAGATCTGGAGACATGGGCTGGGGGCAGGCAGTGGGAGAGGGACATACGGGTTCCCAAGAACCCGTATGTCCCTCCATGGAGTGGCCTTCTACAGCCCCAGGATCGGAGGGCACTGGCATCTAAGTGTGCATTTTTCTTCTTGCAGGTCTGAAGAAGAAAGCTCCCGAAGCATCAGGTATGTGTTATACTCACTCTGCCTGTTTGTCCATCCTGGTAGTGGTGGCCTTTGTGAAACCATGTGCTTTGCTTCCCCTGGTGGGTCGCCTACTGTCCTGGTTGCTGCTCCTGGGCCTTGCAGTGAACCTCAGAGGCTTGTGTGAGCCAGAGCGCTCACTGCAGGGCTTTCTATTACCTGGGAAGGTCACCTGCAGTGACATTTGATCCTGATTGTTGGGGATCATTTGGGGACTAACGTGCCTAAGCAATGACCTGTCTAGGGCTAGAGCTTCTATGCTTCACAACCCCCTGGGGCTGGCAAGGGTGGGGACACATCTCACTGATGTAGGTGTCCCCATAGGGCAAGGAACATGGAGAGAGCAAGGCTGGCTTTCCAAGGTTGGCAGGGATGGGACCCTGGCAGTCTGGCCTGAGTGGGGTTTCAATGCCTTAGCAAATGGGGGAGTGGTTAGAGCAGGACCCAGGGACCAAGAAGGCTGTGGGGCCTGCATGTGGGAAGGAGAGGCAGGGGGCAAGGTAAGGTCTGTAGAACCCAGAAGCCCACTGGCTTGGCTGGTGTGTGCAGTTCTGTGGCTGGGCCGGGAGCCAAGCTGTTATGGGCAGGGGCTGGGGATATCAGACGTGTGAGGTCGTCTGGTCAAGGGGACTCAGCTTGGGGGTGAGATTCTCCCAGGTGGGTGTAGGGGAAGTGGGCAGGGAGGCAGAAGCTGGGGAGGATAGTAGGGTTGGGTGGGGGCTGGGGCTGGGGCTGGGGCTAGGGCTGGGGCTGGGGCTTCTGAACTGGGAGGGGTCCCAGCAGGAAGCAGAGCCCCAACTGAGAAGGGAACAGAGGGGCCAGCTGGGAACAGTGCAGCATCCCAACCAGCAGGGAGGGGAGCTAATGTGAATGCAGGGAAGCTGGGGTGACAGGCACAGGCACATAGGTGGTAGGAAAGATGGCCCCATGGAGGAGGGAATCTGTGGAGTGCCACATTTGTCAGTGAACCAAGCCAGGTGCAGGGGTGTCTGTGTTCCCTGTTGCTTTTGAGGTAGGAAAGGAGGACTATTTATTCACACCAGGTGTGGTGGCACATGTTGGCCACAGTGACAGCTACTTGTCTGAGCCCCTCTGGTGCAGGTGCCCCTAGCAGATCACAGGCTTCTTACAGAGATGTCTGCTGCCACCTGTACCAAGAGTGCAGTTTTCAGGCCTAAGTGTGTGGTGAGTGGAGGACCTGCGGATGGCAAGGTGGCCCTTTCCTATGCCGCCAGCCATGGCACTGCCTTGCTGGGTGCTCTGACAGTGGCTGCTAGGCAGGTACCATTTCATTGAGCCCTGGAGAGGGGAGAGGAGAGAGGGAATGCATTTTCATGGGGCAGCAGTGTGTGCCAGGACCCAAGAGGAACACTGACTGACTACGAGGTGGAGGAAGGAATGGCCTTAGCCAAGAGGGATAGTACATGCTGTCATCTAGCCCTCAGAAGGCTGAGGTTAGCCTGGATGACATAGTGAGTTCAAGGGCAGCCTGAACTAAACAGTGAGACCCTGTTTAAAAATTAAAAATAAAAATGTCCCTGGCCATTCGGGTCTGACGCCGGGGCATCCTACTCAGACAGTGCCAGCTCCCTGAATGCCTCTGCCCAGTGTGGACAAGTCAGAATGCTTTCCACCCACAAGGCTTTCCACCCCTTACCCAGCATGAGCCCCAGGTTCTTGGAGCCCCCAACCCTGCTGCCTCCTTGGAGATCTGAGGCAATCTGGGACCAAAGAAGTGGGCCCCAGGATGCTCTGTGGCTTTTGTTCTTGGCCTTCCATAGCCCAGTTCCCTCAGCTTTGTGTTCTAAAGATCAGCATCCATTCATCCTGTCATCCACTTTCCTCCTTGCTGAGAGACAATACCCAGTACCCTCCACCTGCAGGAGGAGAGGTTTGTTTGGGCATAGACAGAGAAGACTGCATGGAGAAAGCAGCAGAGGGAAGGAGAGCTGCTCATGACATGTGTCCAGGAAGCAGAGAAAGAAAGCCAGACAGAAAGAGAGAAAGCCTTCCTTGGCCATGTCCCTGGAACCCGCCTCATCCAACCAGGCCCCACCTTCTGACATCACAAGCCCCATAATTCTGTGAGTGCATGAGGCTTTTGGACTAGCTGGCTCATGACAGCTAGATATAAACTATCTCCCAAGACACCTAGGACAGGAATGAGGGCCCCGGGTCATGGGCAGAAGGTGCCAGCACCTACCAACACAGAGCATGTACTGAGGGGGCATCTCTGGTATGGATTCATCTTGATATTTCTGGGGACCCTGGAAGGATGCCATTCACCGATCAGGCATGTGTTAAGGGTGTCTCATTGGATTCAGGGCTCATCAATGTTTTCATGCCATGAACTGGAAGGAAAAGGGAAGAACGGAGCAATGTCCTGCTGAGACCCCCTAAACACACATAACAAATTCTCACTGAATAGTCTCAGAAGGATGCAGTGTTTCTATGGGTGAGGCCAACCCTAGAGGTCGTCAGCCTAGGTACTGAAGGATGCCAAGAACCGATGGCCTTTGCTCAACACGAAGTCACAAATTCTGAGACCCCAGGCCCCTGACCTCTCTACCATGCCCTGCTAGGTGAGGTTATTTTTCCTGAACCTCCAAGGATGCGAGCAGCCCCTGCTCTGGTGGGCTGTTTCAGCCTCCATTGGCAGCCCGCGAGTGTATTTTGCCAGGAGCCTGTTTGGGAATTCATACACGCTCTTGTTCCCCAGGGCGAAACATTTGCAAGATCAGATGTGTTCGTTTTCCACAAATGAAATGACTCATTTCTGACCATTTTGCACATGTCGGCTTCTGTTCATTGTTCCCGGGGACCGTGTATCTGCTTTTGGCTCTTTTCAGAGGGAGGCTCTAGAGGCCACCAAATTTGCATCCTCTGATGATTTATTTATGGGGCATCATGGGAAAAGAAAAGGTCTGTAGACTTTGGATTCTGAAAAGAATGCAGAGATGCGCAGAGGCTTGGAGACCGTGTTGAAACGTAAGCACTTTTCTGTAGGTGAGAGTGTGTTCTTTTTCCTGGCAGAGCCTTGAAATGAACTTAGCTGTGTTCAGTAATAGCAATAAACAGTATTTTAATATATGTTTTTGCTGGGCGGGACCCATCTGCAGCCATTCCTACTCTCTAAGAGAGTGATTACTGCTGTGTTCCCTCAGCTCTGGAAAACTGAGGCTGAGAAATACCATACAGGTTGGCTCAGGTAACACAGCTTTGCAGGCCAGAGCCAGGATGTCACCCAGTAATGCCTTACAAGGCAGAACAGCCTGTAGTGCTTGTTGAAAATACAGATTCTCGAACCCTCTGCTTGTTGTGTTAAGCTCAGTATTTCCTGGATGAGGTGTGGAATGTGTATTTTTACCAAGTCGTTGTGTGATTCTAAGGGCAGCCTGAACATATGGCTTCTCTTGGAAATAGAATTTCTCTAGCAGCTGGTGTCAGACCTGTCCAGTGCATGAACATGAACTGTAGACATTTTGCTCTTGCATTTGGAAAAATACCAAATGAGGAGGTTCTGAAAATGGGCCAGGGACATGGCTCAGTAGAATAAACACTTGCCTGACAAGTGCAAGGACCTGAGTTCAATCCCTGGTTCTACAAAAAAAAAAAAAAAAAAAAAAGGAGGTTCTACAAAGCTTGTTTCCCATGCCTGGAATTTTCTTAAGGTACTGGAGAGCATTTGGGGACCAGTAGCAGGGTTACCACCGAGGACTCTGGTGAGGAGCAAGGGGACTGTTTCTGGAAAGGGGACTTGGTGACCACCTTTGTCATCATTGGAACCCCAGATGTATGAGCAAAAGCAATTGGAGAAATGGCTGCCTTTTCCTGTGAACAGTTTCCTCACACCAGGGCAGGACAGCCTTTGTAATTAGCAGGCCTTGTTTCCTAAAACTCAAGATGACATGCATACTTCATTTTGTTTGCCAGGTGGTATAAAAACTGTGGAGCACAGCGGATGAATCCGGAAGTGTTGGCTCTCCCATAAATAGAGCTGAACTCTGGGCCTCCAGGACAGACAGGAAGGGCTCTGTGCCATGGTGGGGTGGGACTTCCTGGGGCTATGTTTCATGGCACCCAACTGAGGGATCACACAGTGGCCTTGGGAAGGGTATTAGTCAACTTTCTGTCACTGACAAAACACCTGAGGAAAAGCAGCTTAAGAGAAAGAAAGACATATCTGGGCTCACAGTTGCAGACACTTCAGTTCATGGTTGCTGGGCCCTATGGCGTTGGGCCCTGGCGTGGCAGAACATCATGTGGGCAGCAGGACATAGGAGAGCAAAGCTGCTTGGCTCACGGTGGCCAGGGAGGAAAGATAGGGACAGAGAGAAAAGGCCTGGGAACAAAATTCACCTTTCAAGGCCGAGTCTTCGTGACCTACTTTCTCCAGCTAGGCTCTGCCTCCTGACGTCTCCACAACCAGTAGCCCACTAAGCTATACATCTGCCAATGGATTAATCCAGACACGTGGTCAGAGTCCTCATGAGTCGTTCACCTTCCGAAGGCCCCACTTCTTGGTATCGCTGCACTGAGGTCCAAGCCTTCAGCATGGGGCCTTTTGGGAAACACCTAAGATCCAGGCTGCAACAAGGGACGTGCAGGCATTGCTTAGGACTGCCCTGAGTTCAGATCTGGTTTCCTCCTCATACTCTATATCACATGGACTCTACTCTGACCTCTCCAGGCCTTAAGGGTTTATGCTCACTCCACTGGATGGTCTTTAATGAGCACCTATTATTTACACATTTTTACATCAAACAAATACACTAAGACCAGTGAGACACAGTGAACTACTGCCCCGAGGTGAGATGGGAGTAAAGATTTCAGCCTCAAGGACAGTGGGTTAAATGAGGCAGAAGATGAGACAATACATGGCCCTGTTATTTCATTATCTTCTTTCCTGTCCTCTCCCTCACCACAGTTCTGGGAGACTCAGCTCCTCGAATGATGAGGGAGGATTTCAAACAGCCCCGGTTGGCCTGAGCAGGAAGTGCTGGCCAAAGCTCAGAGATCACACCATTCTATGCCTTTGCACAAACCTCCTCCTCCGTCCTTTGAATTGAGATGTATATCTTCTCCTTTTTCATCGGGATGGGCCGGGGTATATCTTGAGCTACTGCCTGGGCTCCTAGTTTATGATTGCTCTTTTCAGCTGCCCCAGTCTCCTGTGTGGCTCACACCTCATGGGTCCCTGATGCTGTCCAGTAGACTGTGTTCAGCCTGATTCCAGAGGCACTCATAGTCCTTTCCTTACCTGGGAAGTAGAGAGATCAGATTCAAGTCAAAATCAAGGGCTGGGGAGATGGCTCAGCAGAACAAGCACTTGCCTGGCAAGTGGAAGGACCTGAGTTCAATCTCCAGTTCCACCAAAAAAAAAAAAGAGATCAAGTCAAAATCAAACAACACCTGACTAAGTGCTTTAGAAAAGTCCTCTGGTAGCTACTTAGAAGATGGAGCAGAGATACTGGGGGAGCAGGGAGCCTACTGGGGAACCCACTGGAGACTGGCCTAGATTGCTCCCCAAGCTAGTCACCTGTCTGAGCACCGACATGTGTTGCAGACATATCTTTAGTAGATACTTAGAAGGTGGTGAATCTGGTGCAGGGTCAGTATGTGTGTAGGGTGGAGTTTGGAAGCTATGTGAAAAAGGACTCGACTTCCCCAAGCCTCAGTTTCTCCACCCACAACATAGAAATAGGAACGGCCCCCTCCCAGTGTGTGCTTAATCTTTCCTGTGCCTGCCTTTCCTTTCTCTTTCATTGTGTCCTCACACTCTGTCACCCAGTGCCACAGCCCACCTGAGCTCATTTAGACCTTTGTCCTGGCACTTCTGCCTGCCAGACACTCCCCTAGATCCTGCCTGGGCTGTATACTCTTCCTCGGTTTGTTCTAGAGAGCAAGTTGGTGCTGTTTTCCATTCCTTCTCCCACTTTGATTGAGAAGTCTACCCTATTTTTCACTTAGGGCAATTCCTGATAAGGAAGGAGGTCTTTTTGTTGTTTGCTATCTTTGGACTTTTGTCAACTCGTATTTCCTGCATGACAGATTTCTTTCCTAGATAGTTGATTTTTGTAGTGAGACATTTTCTCCTGTCTTCCCTTGAAGTATGTCCTACAGCGGCTTCATTGTACATCTCCTTGGGGTTCCAGTTACCATGTGAATGTGGTGGTGCTCTGAGGTGACTCTGCAGCTGCGTCACTTTAGTAACAGAAAACTACGCATCTATACAGCGCTGTGCCCTCTCTCCTGTTACTGATGTCACAGAGTTATGTGTGTGATGTGATTGATAGCATAGACTAATTTTTTTCTTATAATAGCTTTTAAATCATGTAAAAACTAAAAGGAGCACTAGCTTTTACACTGTCATACACATTGTCATCAATTTGCCTTTACTAGAGATGTTTCTGTCTCTGTCCAGCTCTGAGCTCTTCTCTGGTGTCCTTGGGTTCAATCTGAAGGGCTCCCCTCTCCCAGGGCATGTCATGGTGACCAGCTCCTTTGACTCTTGTGTAAGTGGGGTCATGTCTTGAATGTGTGTGTCCCTTTAAAATCCCTGTTGAAGTTTTAGCTCCAGTGTCATAGCAGCATGAGCTTTCCTGAATGGGATGTGTTCCTTAGAGGAGGGCTTAAGGGACCTTTCGCCCCTTCCATGCATGGAGACATGACAGAAAGGTATTATATTAGAAGAACATGAGTCCTTTCCACACACTGAACTTCCTGGAGCCTTCACCCTGGACTGCCAGCTTCCACATTTGCAATAGGTTATTTTCTGTTGTTTCTAAATTACCCACACTCAGGTATTTTGTTGTGGTCACACGAAGAACTGAGACATTTGGGAACACTTGGCACATCTCCCCCCCCCCTTTTAGAAGAAGGCTTTTGCTAGCTATAGGATTCTTGGCTGGCAGTCTTTGTCCTTTATCACTTTGACTGCATCCATCCATGACCTGCTAGAATCCAGGGTTTCTGATGAGAAATCTGGCTAAGACTTATGGGGGAAATTAAGGTGAAAGCTGTCTTCCTGCCAGCCCCTACATGTTAATAATGTGACCTATGATGTCTCAGGGAATGGGACATTTGATTGTAGTGTCACGATGTCAGTCCAGTGCTGCTATCTTTTGAAACCTATCATTCTGAGTTAGAATAAAAAATAGAACTGAATTATGGTGTTTAGATATGATGAGGTCTTTAAAAGCCAAGTGTTATTATCCATTTGCAGATTTGAAATGAAAAGGCCATTGAAACACACTATGGGTTTTAATTTCTGAACAAGTAAATAGCTCCGTAACTCACTGAAGCAAAAGGCTTCTGGAGTCCTTTCTTTTAAAACTGGAAAATGTCCTTGGGACACTTAACACTGTCAACTTGATTTGCTTGGTGATTAGTGAAGCACACTTCTGAGTGCGTCTGGGTGGGTCATGGAGGAGTGATCCTGGAGTCTATATCTACCTGGCCCCTGCCCCCTGCCTGCATGGCACTGTTCCCTGCTTTACTGTTTTCTCTTTCTTTCTTTCTTTCTTTCTTTCTTTCTTTCTTTCTTTCTTTCTTTTTTTCTTTCTTTCTTTCTTTGTATTTGGTACAGGGTCTTGTATGAAGCTCAGACTCGTAGTGATCCTCCTGTTTTCAGCCTCCCCAGTCCTGGGATTGTAGGTGTGTGCCACCACACCTGGTCTCAGCGGTCAGCTCAGCGCACCTGGGGATGGGGCCAGTGCAGTGTGTGGTGCTGTCACTGAACTTGCCTAACCAGGCACTTAGTCTGCTGAGCTATCTCACTAGCCCTCCTGCTTTACTTTCTGGCCACCATAAAACAAGTAGCTTTGGCCTTCCAGATCTGTCTGCTGTTTCTACCTTGAAGTCAGACGGACTTCTTGGAAGCTGTGGAACTTTGCCTGATGTAAGTTGTGAGTGTCAAGTGTTTGTTATAGCAGCAAGAAAGCTGGCCCATACAGAAAATTGATACCAGAGAAGTAGGGTGGTTGTATGACTACACCTGACCATGTAGCTCAGTTTTTGGAACTGGTTTACTGGAGGAGCTTGGAAAGTTTGGAGATGCAGGCTGGAGGACACTGTCAGCCGACTGAGATGGGTGATTCTGGTTGGAGCTCAGAAAACTAGAATATTCGTAGAAATGCATGGACAGTAAAGGCCAATGCCAACCTCATTAGGTTTCAGTTGAGAATGAGAACTATTGGGAGTTACACTAGGGATATGCTGCATTCTGGCAAATAACATGTCTATATTCTGTCTGTCCTAAGAGAATGAATAGAAGGGAGACAGACCAGCTGATCTGATGCAGGAAATTCAAGGCGCCCCAACTTTCAGGCTGTGACATGGATATGGCTAGCTGCTTTTAGCCAGATTTCTAGTGAGAAATCAGGATCGAAAAGCAGAGCAGAAAGATTTCCAAAACGTGGATTTTGGCTTAAAAAGAACCATATGTAAAAGTGGGGCCAAAGGAGGTATGGCTGTTGAAGAGATTGGTACCATTAAAAAGAAAACCAGTATTTTGAACCAGGACAGGAAGATACCATAAAGACATTGCCATAATCAGCAAGACTCCACCTACGGAAAGCTCAAGGAAGCAAAACTCTGAGCTATTTAAGAATAAAAACTCTGGGGCAGGACCAGCCAGATAGCTTAGTGGACTAAAGTGCCTGCTTAGGCAGAGTGCAGCAGCCAGGGTTCGATACCCGGCGTGCCGTGCTGGCCCTGCCCAGGGGGTGCACTGAGGCAGCAACTGAGACTGGGCGTGGTGGCAGGTGCTTATAATCCCAGTGCTTGGGAGGCTAAAAAAACAGGAGAATCACTATGAGTCTGATCTATGTAGTGAGAACCTGTAGACCCTGTACTATATACAAAAGAAAGAAAAAGAAAAACTCTGGGGCCCCTACTTTAGAAGGGCCACCTTGGCAATTGGTGCCCCAGGATTCATTTCACTCTGCTCAGCCATCCAGAGCTCAGAAACCACTTTAGCCATTTTCCAAGGAGTCTTTCCTACTGTTCAAGCTAGCAGCAGACCTTGGCATCCACGCAGTGCAGGTTTTTAGGCACATAAGAGTAACAGTGTCATGGAGGTTTCCACCAAGATTTCAAAGGAAGTTCTAGGGGACCAACCAGTACGTGACAGAATCACCAGAGTCCATACCAGGAACCCCTGAGAGGGTGATGGGTGAAGCTGGAAAAGTGAGTTGGATGCTGCATTGGAGACCCAAGGAAGTGGGTGATGCTGGTCACATGGAAGATCTGCTAAGCAAAGTCACAGGCAGCAAGAGGAACCAAGAGAGAAGTCCTGTAACTGCAACTAGCAGAGCCTTAGAGGTGGGGCTGCCCAGTTCCGCAACTCATATCTCACTACCATGTGTCCTGATTGTGAACAGGGAGCTGTAGGACTTACTGTTTATCCTGAGGGGTTTCAGTCTTGTTTTAGACTAGTTCTTTTTTATCTCCCTCATTTTCCCAGAATGGGAATTGTCTTAGTTACTTTTCTCTCATTGCTGAGACAAAAATACCTGATGCCCAAAATTAAGGAAGGCAAAGTTTAAGTACCTTACAGTTTGTGGAGGTTTCAGGCCATAGTCAGCTGGTCCCAAGGCAGGGTGGCATGGCAGAGAGGCAACAGTTCATGGTGGCAGAAGACAGCAAAAGCAGCAAGAGCAAAAAGGGAGGAGGCCAAGAGAAGACTCTGTCCCTTATACTGTATGTAGGCTGTGCACCCTAGGATGGGTGTAGCACTCACACCCATAATCCCAGCGTAGACAGTAATCAATCACAAACTGTAGCTTTAGGGGGGACATTCAGACACAAACCATAACAGGAATGTTCACCTGATACCATTGTATTTAGCAATATATAATTTGCTTTCTTAATTTTATAGGGGTTCACAGCTAAGGGTTTGCCATGAGTATGAGAGGAGACTTTGGATTTGGACTCTTGAGCAGTACTAGAAACACTGAGACTTTGTGAAAGAGAGTATTTGTTTTGGGTTGCAAGTAGAATTGTTGTATCATGTTAGGTGGAATTATAAAGTGGTTATTGCTTTTATTTGGCAGTTAAGAATGATTTAGGGGGATATGTTTGAGTGTTAAGTTGACAGGAGTAGATAAGCTTGTCAGGTTGATTGGTATGACAGCTACCTAAGGGGAGAGTGCACTTCTGGATTCTCTGAGTGGGTCGTGGAGGAATGGCTTTGAAACCTGTATCTGATCCCTGGCACATCCCCTCTGGCACTGTTCCCCTACTCTGCTTTCTGGCCAGCATCACCTAAACAAACACCTTTGTCCAGCCATGCCCTTCTATCATGATATTTGTTTGGGAGCCAGCTGTTCATGGACTGAATTCTCTAACACTGTGAACCTCCTGTAAGCTGTAGCTGTCAGGTCCCAGCAATGGAAAAGCTGGCCAGGACAGTCTTGAGATTAAAAAAAAAAAAAAAAAAAAAGTGAACAAACCATCATGGATTATGCCCAGCCGTGACTGGGCCGTTCTGTGCTCTGACTCCATCAGGAGCAGTGAGAGGGAATTGCAGACATGAGTTCATGATGCCCTGGCTGTGGTGAGGTCTTTTTGTCCTTAATTCATGGAGCTCTTGGTTGGTGACCCTTTGGAATCACACATAGCTACCTTATTTGGTGGTTTTGGTTTATTGATTTGGTTGCGGGGGAGGGGTCTTGATGTTTGCTCATCTAAAATTTTCTACTCTTTTCCTTTTTTCTCATCTTCTAGTTTCTTTTTTCTTTTCCTTTTTAATGTAGCTAACATCATTAGTTAGCATTGCTACTTCACCATGTCTAGTTTGAATAGTAAGTAGGTGTGGGACAATGCAGCAGGGCCGCATGGCCACCTCCTACCATGCGGAGAACCTCGTGGATCATCATGGGTACTAAGGACCATCCTCCAGGACACCAGGATCCAGGTCAAACTGGCCTAGCCCTCCCTCACCAGGGAAAAAGTAGCTGTGGAAACCCTACTGGAAGGCTAGAAGACTTCCCCATTATATCAGAAGTATGTATCCTGAAGGCTTTGCATCACCTGGTGCACTCAACCTACCTCAACACAAAGTTGCAGAGGACACAGGTGAGGGACAGTGAATGTGCCATGTGCTGGAGTCCAGCCATTGCCAGAAGAGGAGGAAGCCTGGAATATACATCACATCTGCATTTTGTCTTGCCCATTCACAGCACTGCTACAAGAAGGGTGGCACACGCAGCCAAAGAACATCCTAACAGATGCCAGGGGAAGCGTCAAGATCAGAGGGCATGGGGCAGCCGGTTGACAACTGGGCAAAAACTGGCCAAGCTCTATAGCCCTGCCCCATCCTGTGCCTCAGAGGTGTTCCAGGAACCTGCAACAGACGTCTGGGGCCTGGGTGTCATCTTCTGTGTCCAGATTGGTGACCCTTCTCACTCTCACACTCACTATTTTAGAGCTACAGCAGACATTCGTGGAAGCAACCTCCAATGTCTCACTTTCTTTTTTCCCAGAATTGAGGAGCATGATTGGCCGGTTCCTAAGGCTCAGCCCCAGATGAAAGCCCACGCTGGAGAACATCGCAGGACTCCTGTGGCTCAGCTAAAGGGAGAAATAGTCACCCAGCCTTTGTAGAGAGCTGCTCCATGACCGCTGGAACCCCACAAGCCTGACAGTCATGTCTTCCAAGGCTATGACCCACATGAGATGCAGAAAGCTTTGATAAAGAGGAAGTTCAATGAGGCAGCAGGCACATATCTCATGTTCAAGGGCCAGGCATGTGAAGGGACAGTATGCCATCCACATTCAGCCCGCAAACCCAGGCATCATGCCTCGCCCATTCACAGCACTGCCTACCACCTTGGCTGTCCTCCCAAAGAGGAGGATCAATGAGCCCACTCTTTCATGTCACCTTGTCCAGGAAGGACAAGCAGTCAGGGCAGAATGACAGCAGAACAACCTTGTGCCTGACATTCTCATCGGCAGATGAGGACTCACACTCCCTGCAGAACCCCCATTGTGGCTGCAGCCTCCCTCACCACCCTGTGTGAGCAGCGAGTCCTCTTCATCAGGGAAAAACCCTCTTCTGTGCAGCGCTGTGGTATGACTGGACTCATCTTACACCAGTGACAGGCAGGGCTGGAGAGGGGTGCTGAAATCACCACCTCTATTTTGCAGTTACGTTGTTGTCTGCCAGCCCTAATGACATGGCCTGAACTCAGAAATAAAGTGGTTCTCATGACACAGTGAAACAGGGAGCAGTTCAGCCACACAGCTTGCATTTTATTTTGTATTGTCTGTGCCTTTATTAATGTCATTTTTATGGACAAATCATGATAGGTAGGGCGTGGGGAGAAGGAGGAAGGGGAGAGACTGCCTCGTCATAGGGCACAGAGCCTCGGGTGGACAGGAGGAATCATCTTGAAGAGCTGTTGTGCAGCAGGGTGACCATAGTCAAGAGTAGTGTCTGGTCTATTTCAAGTCACCAAGACAGTCCATTTCAATGTCTCCCTGAATTTTAAATGGAAAGCCAGAGGAACCTGACCTCAAGGGAAAGACTCAGCCAGCTTTGGACACAGCCAAAGGAGGACAGAGCCACAGGAAGTCCAGGCTGCGCTGTGCCCAGCCCAGGGGCCTCCAGCTTCTCTGTAGAAGATTTGAGCCCCAAGGACACCCGGAGCCATCTGGAGTCCTGAAGACCCCTAGGATGCTTCCCCCTGCCGTGCATTTTTCTGTCATTTCTCCCATGCTTCTGGGTATTGGAAATGGCTCTTAATAAATCCCTATTTTCAATAAAAGTGATGCTGCTGAGAGACGATCACTGGTTTGCTGTTTTGCACCCTCCCTGCACAGACTCTGGGCCGAGCGCTTGGCTCTGAGCAGCAGTAGTAACAGAGTGCTGAGGGCTAAGCCAAGCACCTAACTGGACAGTTGCTTCTGTTGGAGGCTCACTGTGGTCTCCTACCTAGCAGCAGCACCTAATTAAAATCCCTCCTGAAGGGACAGGCCCAGGGCTGCCTGTAGGACAGAGAGGCCAGGCCTGTGTGTGACACTGACCCTGCCTGGTTGGCATGGTCACTGGTCTTGTTGGTGCTCTCTTCATTTTGCCCAGAAGTCTCCAGTAGCACTAGGAAAGACAAGGAAGGCAAGGAATATACTCTGTGGCCTCCCTCCAGAGTCACTTGGGGATCACTGGACTGCACAGCTGACTTTCCTGATGGTAGCATTCAGAGTCCAGTCTTTCAAAAATGGTGACAGCTAAAGGAGGAGGTGACACTTTCTTGTTATTAAAGCACTGAAAGGAAGCAGACCCTCTGAGAGGCCTTACCTAGGAATGGACCCCTGGGGCAGCTCAAGTGTTTAGTGGTGGGGGTACTGAGCAGTGAGCCAGATATTTGGGGGGTCTGAGGGAAGACAGATGGCAAGAGACAGAAGCCCATGGGGATGGAGTCACAGTCACAGAACAGGGGTCTTTACCAAGGCAGCTTCCAGGTCTCCAGATGCTGTTTCCATTTTAGGCAGTGTCTTGGGGGCACAAGAAACCCATCAGGGAGCTTCTTCAGGGCTCCCAAGAAACCAGAGGAATGTCCAGGAAGTCCCCATCCTCAGACCTGGCTGGTCACTCTGCCTGCTGGTCATCATGGCCAGGGCAGTCTGTACCTCTGTGGACCTTCTCTCCCCCCACCAAACCTGTCCTTGCTCCTCCACACACTGATCTGTCCCATTTGTCACAAGTCCCCTTGCACCTCCATGCCACTCTAGGTACCCATATGCCAGACACCCATTCAAATACCACTGGGCACCTGAGACGCCTCAGGCCCAGCTGACCCAAGGACAACCTCACTTCCTACAGAATACCCAGGTACAGCATAGTCATGTCACCTGAAGCAATTTCTGCAGGAGGAGGGTTCAATGGGCTTCAGTCTGAGTGAACCCTCAAGAAATGGGGAGGGAAAGGAGCACCTGGGACAGAGGTTGGGCAACAACGCTGTTTCCCACTGTGCTTCATCTGGGTTGCAAGTCTCCCACAACCCCCACTGGGCTTCAGTGACTGGTCCTCCTGCCAAGGAGCTTTCTCTTTGGGAGCTGTAGGCCTGGATGGTCTTGGCCAGAGGCCACCTCTTCTGTCCTCAGTAGTCCCAGCTCAGAGACACAGGAAGGGCCTTGGGTTCTGTTCTTATGCAGGGAGGCTGCAGGATCCATGTTCATTCCCAGGATGCATCTAGTTAAGGATGCACAGCAGGTTCTGGGTGGAAGAATGGATGCTGGTACCCGCCTCCCCGAGGAGAACTGTCACCCCTGAGAGTAGGGAACCTAGCACAGATATGTCACCAAGGAGGAGAGGGGATCTTTAGCAATAATATTTATTGTGCAAGAAACCTTCACTTGACTGGTCTCTGGTTGATAGGACATTTGCATTACTTACAATTGGGCCATTTTAAATAAAGTTGCAAAGATTGTTGGAAATGTACATCAGCAGCAGCACCTACAATGATTCCTTTTATATTGTCTGAAATGGAAGATTCTTGGACAAAGGCTATACACATTCTACAGATTTCTTAATATCTCCTGGAGAATGGGGCTCCCAAAAATCAGTACCAAGAACAGGGTAGAAAAGTTATGGCTTCAGAACATCCACGCCACACAGCTATCATGCTTGGACCAACTCCTAGGTGCCGGCACATATAGCAAGATTATTTAATACTCAAGTCATGCATGCTGGCCTGGGAGAATAGAGGTGAGAGCTGTTCTGGTGGCTTTGGTTTGGTCTCAGAGTCCTCCAAGGCCAGGGGATTAAGGAATAAAGGCCATCGCATGCAGACTCTCTTGGTGTTGGGCCCCCTGCAAACTCTTGAAGTGCCCATTCTGAACTTGCTTTGGGTCTTCCAAGTCCCTGAACTGTGACCTTCTCCTGCCAAGCACCATCAAAGTTGGGGTAGATTTCACCAGCCATTTGGCAACTAGTATAATGGACAGCACCAAATGACCTGTGATTTTCAGCTGGCCAAGGAGTGATGAATTATTCAATGCAATTTGTGTGATGAACAAACTCTCATCCAATGTGAAGTTGGCAGGAAGTGATCAAGAGTAGGAGGGAACTCTACGGGAAGGCCATGGGGACACAGCATGATCCATTTACCCCTTAGACTGCTGCATCAGTGAGGTTTGAGACAAAGCATCTAGGATAGATGACTCAGAAGGAGGAAAAGTTTGTCTTGACACATGGTTCCAGGAGTCAATTGATGGTTTCTGAGGTTTGAATCTATGGTCTCTTGGCCCTAATGCTTTGGGACAGTGGTGTCACAGTGTATCAGGGCTCAAGCACTAATGGGCCAAGTTGCTCACCCTATGGAAGCCAGGAAGCAAAGAAACACAGGAACAGGCCAGATCCTGGTGTCCCCTTCAACAGCGCCCTCCAGTGATCTAGCTTCCTCTCTCTGGACACCACCTTGGGAGGTTCTACCACCTCTCAGTAAAGCCACAGACTGGGTACCAAGCCTTTGACCATTCCTTGGTAGGTGGCTGTTCAAGAGTGTGACTGTTTCTCCTTTCCTGAGCCAGATTCTGGTGTGGCTGTGCATTCCTTCTGGTAGGGGAACACTCTCCGTGTGCCACTTCTGGGATCTTTCCTTCTCCTTTTCTTCCTCTTCCTCTTCCTCTTCCTCCTCCTCTCCTTCCTCCTCCCCACCCCCCTCCTCCTCTAGGTTCCCGTTTACTGTGCATGAATGCGGCTCTTTGTTTCAGCAGCTGAACCTCATCCTGACTCATCTAACAGGCTGGTGGTGACTTTCTGTGTAGTTCCCTTGGAACAGGCTGCTTGAAGGACTCGGTCTCTGATATTTTTAGCTTTTGCTTGCCTTGGAAGGAGCCCAAATGGAACCCCGTCCCATCCACAGGCTGCCTTGGAGATCTGTGTGAAGGTCGGTTCTCCTCACTTCCATACACTTGTTCCTCCAGAAGATTCCAGGGCATTGTTCCTCCTCCCACCCTGGCTGATCCCAGTCTCTCCCAAGATTCAGCTTGCTTTGAAATGTGCTATGCTACCTTTTACCTGCTAATACCTGCAGGTTCTCATGAAACAATTGAGTTCAGCCATCACATGGATCATGTAACTCAATTATTCCTAGAACAATGAGTTTGGAACTGCCAGGTTCCCTTCTGAGTCAACAAGTTTAATGTTTCTTCAGCAAAACCAACCACATCTATCTGCAGGATGACAAGGCATGGAGGAGTACATGGGCAGGCCTGTTGCAAGCTCTCATCTTGGGAAGGTCAATGCTTAGGACCTTCCAGGTGTCTAGCCTTGTTATGATTGGGACCTAAGGTGTTCCAAAAGGCTCATGTGTGCAGAGATAGGCCTGTGGAGGAGATGGGATCATAGGGCACTAACTTCCTACATGCATGACTCCATGGATCACAGTTATATTAGGAGATAGGGCCCAGTTGAAGGGAGTAGCTTATAGATTTGTGAGTTTGTGAAACATACTATCTCCCTAGGACTTCCCTCTCTGATTTTCTTCCACTCACTCTGCTTCTTGGACACATGAGTTGAGCAGCTTTCCTCTGCCATGCCCTTCCATTGTGACTTTTCTGCATCACCACAGGTCTAAAGCAATGGAACCATAAGGCCAATGCATCATTACTCCTCTTAGGTTGTTTTTCTCAAGCTTTTGCTTGCAGTAAAGAAAAGGAGGCAAAACAGGAAGGGACCCACTATGTGTCCTTCAGTGAAACACTTCCTCTCTGGACTTTTGCTTTCTCTCTCTCTCTCTCTCTCTCTCTCTCTCTCTCTCTCTCTCTCTCTCTGGCGGAACCAGGGATTGAACTCCCGTCCTTGTGCTTGCCAGGCAAGCACTTATTCTACTGAGCTATCTCCCCAGCCCCTTACTTTTGCTTTCTCATGGTCAGTACAGGATGCTGGGCAGGAAAATGAGCTCCCAGAGCCCTCTCATGTGTGACAGCTGCCCTTGCAATGCACATGTCTCTGCAAATGAGACTGACTTTAAGCACCATGGACAGCTCCAAGGATCTTCCCAGCATGGACAGACTTGGGCTGCCCAGTCAACCAGCATTGAGTCTTGGCTCTTACCCTCTTCGTGACAGTGGAGAGCACCCAGGAGAATCTGTGTTTTCTGTGTGCGTGAAACTCCAGGCTCCATGTTCCTGTGGGGCTGCTGCTGCTGCTACAGAACATCTCCATGGGCTGAGTGTGAATCCTAAGCCCTCCCTAGTCTCCCTTTCCTGTGCCCACTGAAATGGTCTCTGGAGACCCCAGTGTGACAGTAGGAAGTTGGGTCCCTCTGTGGTAAGCCAGCTGGGGGAGGTTTCGTGCTCTTCTTGGTGAGCCCTGTCTCTCTTGATATTGGAACACTCACGGACAGGAATTCGTACCCCTCACCCATTTGTGAGCTCAACTAGCTGCTCATGATGTTATTAAGCTAGTTTGTTTTTCTTCCTTTACTCACTCAGTGTGTGTTTTTTCTTTACGTTCTAAGGAGGATGGAATTTTTATTTGAAAAACACAAGAATTCAACAACAAAGTAACATAATTGGGCCTCGCATGCCTGGGACCAGCACCAGGCACCATGTCCCCTGTCAGCCAGCCACACAGTCTTTCATGTGCTTCTTCTTGTCATCATATGTCCTCTCATCTTTAAATTTCAATTTCTCAGCTTCTCTACCTTGGCCCTGGCCTGACCCTAGTCCAAAGTGCTGCCCTTGTTTTGGCCAGGAGAAGTGAAATACGCCCCTCACTTTGCATCCCCAGTCCTCTCTTGCTCATTTGCACCTGCTGCCTTTATGATAGCCAGAGAGATTTATGAGCACTAGAGATGTGTTTTGCGGTCTCCATGCCCAGTGGAGTGGAGCTGCATTGCTACACACCCATGACCCTCTAGGATCCTCTCTGGGCTGTCACTCACCCCTGTCCCTTGTTGCACTGGGGCTCACAATGGATTTCCTAGTGACAAGCTAGGGCTGCGTGGACAATGCTGTGGAAATCATAGTGCATGGTTTCCCTGTATTTTCCACCTGGCTGATTGAGACACATGGATGGGGAGTGTTTACTCACTGGCCCAACTCTTCCTATATTGTATGTTTGTTTGTGACAAGGTCTCCCTATGTAGTTCAGGTTGGTCTTGAACTCACCATGTAACCCAGCCTCAGAATTCAGAAGGCTGAGACAGGAGATCAAACTCATGACAGTCCTCCTGCCTCAGTCTCGTGAGTTCTGGGATTGAAGGCATGTGCTACTACTCCCTGCTTCTTTCTTTCTTATCAAGTGTTTATGCTGAGTGGGTGTTTACTGGCCTACCACAGTCTCTACCCTTGCCTTCTACTGAGTTTGTGATCCTCCTGCCTCAGCCTTCTGAGTGTTGAGATTGCAGCTGTATGCCACAATGTCTGGCACTGCCTCTTCTCTTACCAGGCCTTCTGGCCTCCAGTGCTTATCCACGTTGTCCTTCCCTCCTGAGAACTTTTGTCTGTGTGATCCTCTGTTCACCTATACCAGTGAGATCTCAGCTTCCATGTTCACTCCTGAAAGGATTTTGCAGTCTGTGGAATACACCATCATTATCATTACATTTTCCTAAGATACAGCTCACACAAGACAGCCATCATCAAGTAGTTAGTTCAGGATTTTCTGAGGCCTTGCTCCATGCGCCAGGTCCCACCCTGAAGGCCAAAGATTGGGGCTGGGTCAGATCTGGGCCCCACTTCCCTAAAACTGCCTGGGGTGTCAGAACAAGGACTCAGGATGTGAGGATTTTCCAAGGGAACTCTGTGTCTTTGCCCCTGAGGACATGAGGAACCTGTTTCAGCTACCTTGCAGGTGAGAAGTGGAGGGGGAGCTGCTCCCTCTCGAGAAGCAGGACTCTTCTTTGGACATCAGAGAAGGGGTTCCACTTCTCATGGAAGAGAAAAGAGCCTGGGGCATCATCAGAGAGAAGGGTGGGTAGCAGGCAGGGGTAGCAAAGGCAGGAAGCCACTTGGCAAAGGGAGAGATGGGATGCTTTTATGTAATTTTTCCTGCCTGCCCTGCAGAAAGGAGGCCATCTGGGAGCCAGTCAACTGCCTATGGTCATGTTGGCAGAGTTGGGCTATTTTCATGGTGCTTTCTGGATTAGACAGTGATGGTGATCCCTGATTTGGCCTCTGGGAAAAAGTTATCAGCAGTTTTCATAGTAGGGAATCTGGGAGCCTGCCCAGCCTTGCTCAGCAGTAGGATTTGTAGAAGGTGGGTGCACAGCAAGGGGCATGGCTAATTGAAGGAGACTAGAAGCTGCAGAGGTGGGAGAAGCTGAGGCTCCGTGGCAGCAGACATCAGGGTCTTTGGCCAGGGCTGATGCCAAGGCTCTGGGCTCCTTCCTGGAAGAAGAGACACTTGGAGTAGCCAGTGCCTGCCAGCTGGATGCCAAACTCCCAGGCTCCAGCTGTGTGTTTCCTCTAGGGAGTATCTTAATTTATTTCCTGTTGGTGTAGTAGAACTCTGGGTAGTGTATTAGGCCCCATCCCTGAACACTGGTGCACTGGCGACCAGGTTTCCAACATAGGAATTTTGCAGGACACATCTAAACCAGAGCAGTCAGCAGGTAGATGTCATTTAGTGGGCCATGGTTGATTGATTGCCCTTTGCAGCCTGTGATGGAAGTGGAGAAGGAGTCCAGAGATGTATGTGGGCTCAGCTTGAAGGAGTTGTATGATTCATTAGTGAGAACGAGGAAGAGGAGTCCTGCACCTGCTACTTCTCATCCTTAGTATGGTAGTGTAGGAGTCCCCTTCCAGGTTCTTGTCTGGGCTCAAGAAGTCAATATTTGTAATCCCAAAGATACATTATTGGAATCCCACCAAGTTAATTCCAATCTACCACTCCCAGCTCAACCCACTGTGTAAGTAAAGACACTAAAACATATTTATAATTATTGGGGAGCCAAGGAGCCCTAACTCCAGCCATGAAGATGGCTTTCCAGAACAAAGAGGCTGAGTCAGGGCCACACCCAGGTTTTATTCTATGGAGGAGAAGTGGCTTGAGGAGGAATGACTGAGAACTGTGGGAATTAGGTGAGTACTGTGAGCTGAACTAGGTAGGTGACCTACATTTACCTCTGCCATATGCAGAGGATATGCAGAAAAAGTAATCTGCATTATGCTATTGAGATAGTATCTAATGTTTTGGGGTCTGGTGCTTCAGCTCTGACGGAATCTTTCAAGCCCCAGGAAGTCATACCCTCTATCTCGAGGCTCGATCCCAACTGGCAGTGCGGAGCATTGGCTCTTCATCCTGTCTTGACCCAGCTTGCATTAAAGAGCAGCAGGTGTAGGTTACCAGGGAAACATGCACACCACCTTCAAAGACTATCACTAGCACCTCAGCTAGACCAATATACATTGCTTAGGGCCAATTGAAAAGATAAAGAGAAGTCCTAGCCAGCTCCGTACATATCAATATGAGGAAATAGGGTCAGGCTCAGTCAAAATGGAGACAATCACTCTTCATTTAAGGAGAACTGCTCAGGTGGTCATCCACATGGTTGACCTCCTCTTTGTGCATGTGAGAGGTTGTGGGAGGAAGACTCATCCAAGTCCAGCTCCTCTGTCTGCTGTTGTGGCCACTGCATCGTCCCCTGGGCATCTGTGTCATCTGAGAGGGACCCACACATGCCGATGTATCTGAATCCACTCCTGTGCATCTCCTTTCCCCCTTGCTTACATATTTAAAGTCAGCATGGTATATGCTGTGCATTCATACATGACAAAGAGTAATGAAATAATGAACATCTGAAAACACATCATTAATTTGGTAATTAGAACATTCCCAGTAATGTCTTTCTGTGCATTTTTACCTTTTCCTACCCCTGAGGTTACTGCTCTCTGGAATTCTGTGTTTTCTTGTTGCTCTCTTGCTCTTAGATTTATCATGTATCTCTAAACAGGATATTGCTTACTTGTGATTGATCTTTATAAAATCAGTGCCCTCTGTGCAGACTGCTGAGATTTGCAGGTTTTCCTCTACATCTTACAGTTTCTGAGCTTCTTCCTTGTCCTGGTGTAGAGCTGCGGTTTGTTTTCACTCATGTGAAACTGAATTACAGGAATATTCTAGTTTATTCTTGCATTTGTCAGCCACTGGACAAGTGTATCATTTCTCTGTCTGTCTGTCTGTCTGTCTGTCTGTCTGTCTGTCTGTCTCTCTCTCTCTCTCTCTCTCTCTCTCTCTCTCGTGTGTGTGTGTGTGTGTGTGTGTGTGTGTGTGTGTGTGTGTGTGTTTTGGTATAAATGCTGCAACAAGATTTTTCCATAGGTGCCTTTTGTGTTGCATAAGGGATTTGCAAGGCTAAAGCGACTGAATACTCAAGTGATCAGAAGTGATTTTTAAAGTACTTACATTCATACACACTCTTACTGTTTCAACATTCCACTTCCTCTACATTTTCTCGAGCTCTTGAAATTTTCAGATGTCATAATTTTTGCCAGTCTAGTGGAATGAATGACATCTCATTTATATCTTAATTTGCAATATCCTGCTTAATAGGGATGTGGAGCATCCTTTCTTATATCGATTTGCTGTACCTGATTTCTCTAAGAAATGCCTGCTTGAGCATTTCAGTTCTTTGCTTCTGTTTATATGATTATGAAAACTCTTTATGTATACTTAATACTAATCCTTTGCTGGTTATGAATATTCTAGATGCCTTCTTGGTGTCATGCTCTTTTTTCACATTCCTCATGAAAAGCTTTGGCAAATAGAATTCTTAGCTTTACTCTATTAACTCTTTTGTATTTGATAAGCCTTTTGTTTCCTCTTCAAGAACTCTCTCATGACCTCAACTGTGAAAAGATACTCTATCCTATTATCTTTAAATGCTTTAAAATATTTCCTTTCAACTGTAGGCATGTAATGCATGTAGAGTTGGTTTGGGGTATGCAGTAAGGTCAGGATTCACTTTCCCCTGTTAATGCTCAGGTGTCCCAGCACCATTTGCTACACAAACCTCTGTTCTTCAGTCCATGCCCAGATACCTTCTTTAAGATTGTAACCATCAACTCTAAGTCAGAGGCTCCTGGTCTCTCTGCTAATTCCTAAGACACCATCAGTCAGACCTTGCTGAGGAGGCCAAGTCTGCACTAACTGTGGCCAACTTAGTCTGCCTGGATACACGGGGAACCCCTGATGATCGGGCTGGGTCTGTTCTGAACCACACACTGAGCATAGGGGCTGCACACAGTGGAGCTTGTGGGCTGGGTCTTGTTCTCTTGGGTCACAGCACAAGGATCTGAGCCCCCAGCTGCTATTCATTTCCCACCTGTTATCCTGCTGAATAGATATGGAGGCCTCACCATCTCCTTTCTCCTAAAGGCCTAAAAGTTCCTCCTGTGTGTAACAAACTCACTGGCCTCCATCCCCCAGCTCCTGGCTGTGGACCAGTGTCCCACAAGCTAGAGCCCAGAGCAGGGTACACTGTCCTTCTCTGAGAATTTGCAGTCTCTGAGTTTGCACTTGCTATGCCCATTGGCCTTTAGCCCTGCCCTGACATAAGGGACCTGGCCCATGGGCCAGCAGCAGGCACTTGGTCTAGCCCTATGGGTTGGAGCTCTGCCCAGCGTGCATTCTTAACTCCACACAGGGTCAGTGAGGCCCAGGTTCCAGGATAGCCCTACAGCAGGAGAGGCTGATGCATCCCTCAGACCATTTCTGTGGCCCAAACCCTTACCCTGTGCTAATGACAATGTGAAGAACAGCCACCTCCCAGCAATCCTTTTGTGTGTGATGTGCCAAATGCTAGTCTTGGCCCTCTACAGAGCCCTGTGAGCCTGAAGGGCAGATGCCATCCTCATGCTGACTTACAGAGGAGGATACTAAGGCTCAGAGGTGAGGGATTCCACAGACCAGTGAATGAGTGGGGACAAGATCCAAGCTCTGCTGCTTCAAGTCCTGTGACAGGAGTGGCATTCCCACTCTGATTGCCAGGCCCAGCTCCACCTCCCAGCAGCAGGTCTGAGGCTCTGCGCCACAGGCCTATCCCTCTGAGGGCCAGTCAGGTTGGCTGTACTTCCGCTGCTGTAACAACCAGACCCTGGCCATCCAGGACCAGGCAGGACACACCTGGGCCACTCCTTTCTTCATCACTGATTATCACTCTTTGACATTACTACCAGGTGACAGAGGTCAGTTTTCACTGGGATACTTTTCTCTGGGATCCCGATGTAACATCACTACAGTGATCATGTGGGCTTCAGCAGCCTGCTGGCCCCACCTCCTCCAGGAAGCTCTCCAGTGGTGTGGTCAGTGCAGTGTCCAGGTGCCAGCCTCAGTGGTCAGAAGGGCTCTGTTGTCCAAACTCTGAATCGCTGCAGGAAGAGGGCATTGAGAAAGAGGCCAGCAGGGGGTGGGTGCTACAGCAGGGATCCATGAGGGGGTGACAGTGATGACAGCAGGGACAGAATCATGATCATGATTCAGCTCTCTGAGGGCCTGCCTGCAGGCTGTGCCCTGATTCCATGAGTACATTGGCTCCTGCACCCACACCTGATTCCTTGCTGGCAGCTAGGGGGTAGTAGTGTCACATATGGCCCAGGCCTATCCACCTGTCTTTAGTACCCATGGTGTCCAAGGACTTCCTGGGCCTCAGGCAGACACCTAGGAATGTGGAACAGGCCACAGAAGATGTCTGCAATCCGAGCAGCAGGACCTGCCATCCTAGACATCACCCTGGAGTGACTCGCATGCAAGAGGCCACACAGGAGGCTGAGGGTTCTGGGTGGGGAGCTCCGGGAGCTGGCAACAGAGGGTGGTTTTTGCAGAGCATCCCCCTTTTTGACTAGATTTTTATTAAGTGCCCATGTTGATTTTTTAGTAGAAGTAGAACCAAAAGACAGAGGGCTCCAGAATCTCCTGGACCCTTGGGGAAGAGAGACAGAAACCTAGACCTTTCCTGCTGTGCCACCACCAGACAAACCTTTCTAAGTACATTCTTGGTGCTCTTCATCTTGCAGGGAGACTGAAGAGGTGGCCCAGCAGGGCTGTGGCCCCGGTGACCTTCACACCCATTCCCTTTCTGGCTGGCATCCCCCCACTCATCCTCCTCTCTCTTGTCCCAGAGCAGTCACTTCTACTGTCTGATGGGGTCAGGTGGCTTCTTCCAGGTGACTGGAGCAGCTCTTTCCTGTTGCCCATGGCCTCCATATCTGGTCACTGATCCCTGCAATTTGGCACTGATCCCACAAATGTTCCAGAGGATGGACGTGTTCCTGAGTGTGGGCCTGCCTCTTCTGGGAGCTGCTAGGAGGGGGGCAACTGGTCACAGAGCAGCAGAGAAGGACAGAGCCATGCTTGCCTTCCTGACTGTAGGCAGCAGATAGCAGGTGCAGCACAGGTGAAGGGACAGAAATGAGACCTACCTTATGCCCAAGGGCTAGATTACTCTGGAAAGTCAGGTGGAGCCTTACACCCACAAGGTGGGGATGGGATCAAAGACACTTAAGGGTCTTCTCTGAATCTCAACGACAGGGCTCTGCTGGGGGCCTAAAGGGCTAAGCCAGGCCTGCTCCATGGATCAGTTTTCCCTGACAGTGGGACCATCACAGCCACTCATCCACACTGGCCCCAGCAGCCTCCTTTGCAGGACAGAATTTAGAGCATTCGCAGTTTATAACTGTCTGTTGTATTTAGAAACCTAAGCATCTCACAGCCATAAATTACCTTGCACTAGTTTGCTAACCTCATGTGACTCTGTGCAGCCGCTCTTTAAGTGCACCGATTGCATAACTGGCTGTGCACAACCCAGGCCCTTCAGTGAGTCTGGATGGAGTCTGGCCTGGCAAAGGCTCCTGCTGCCCCAGGCCCCAGGGGCTGACATGGGAGATGGTGCAGGTTTGCTCTGGGCTGGTCTGCATCCCTGACCTTTCCAGGTAAGTTCACTCCCAGCAAAGAGCACAGCTGACCAACTAACCAGGTCAGGGCTCATTCCTAGAGAGCACTCCTGGAGCATGTGTCATGTGGAAAGGGCCCAGAGACTACCCAGCACCAGCCCACACACTTCAGAGGCAGGGATCTCATCCCCACCTATACATCATGCATGAGCTGGAAGTTAGGTTCCCCTGACCCCAGCTCTCTCTTCTAGGGACAGTGTCTGAATCTAGCAACTGTGACAGCCTGAACAGAATGAGAGTCAGAGTCAGGACCTGATCTACAACCAGTCTTGCCCCCTCTAGCCTTTTCTTCAGGCCTACTGTCCCTCTGACTAGATGGGTGAGTAGGGTCAGCTGGTCAGACATCCAGCGTACCATCTCTGCATTTGAAGTTCATTTAGGCCATGCTGTGTCGACACTGGATGTTAACAGCATACATCTCAGTTTCTCATCTCCACATGGAGCTCAGCCTCTCCCCACTTCCCATGCTCCGCAGGAAGTGACCAAAGGACTTGTCTGTTCTGGGGTGGGGAAAGGTACAGGGACAGGACTCTGCCTAAAACATGAGATGGGTTTCAGAATCATCAGTGTTCCCCCAAGTCCCATGAAAAAACAAGACCCACACAGTGTTCAATGTGGACTTCCAAAGGAATTGGATATCTGAACACCCTAAAAATGGTCAAACTCATGGAACAAGTTTTCAAGACACTGGGTACCAGGCAGCCAGGGACAGTGCTGGCTGGGAGGAGACATGAGCAAGATGATCGCCAGGGTCCCCTAGTGGCTGCCTGGGGAGGCCTGGCCAGATCACAGATAGAGAGGGAAAGCTGGGTGCAGTCTGTGATCCCCTGGCACTGAGGGGCTGAACAACACTGCGCTTGGTGCATGTGCACGGGCGTGCGCACACACGTGCGTGCACGTGCGCACACACATGAAGTGCTGGGCCAAATATCATGTTTCCCAGGGCAGTGGCTGAAAAATTCTGAACACTTCACCCCAGTTGTGGGATTAGATTAGCCCTAAATGACCCACTGCGGGGTCCCACCTGACAGTCCTCAAGGGGAGAGACCCTGAAGGGTCCACCGCAGTGAGACCTGATTATCACAACGCGCAAGCGAGATTTAGAGGAATGTGAAAATATCCTACAAAACACTCAGTGTCTGCTACCCAGTGGAAACTATTCATGCCTGAGAACAAGCCAGAAGGAATGACCCTTAAGCATGGAGGAATGAATCTATTAAAATCAGTCCCAACAGACAGTGACGTTTGTATAGGATAGAGGATCACTGGAATAGCAATTGTAACTGCTTCCTATACCCAAACCAAACACCTAGAGAGTAAGATACAGTAGGGTTATAAAAATATTCAAATAACCAAAAAGAAGGCAAAGCAGGGGAATGGAACAAAGAACCAATAAAACAGAAAAAAACAATAGATTTAAAACCTAATTCCTAACTGCTTGATGCAGCAGTGTGCACCTGTAACATCACTATTGTGGGAGGCAAGAGAATCTCGAGTTGGAACTCCACCTGGGCATTTTAGCAACTTAGTGAGACCCTGTTTCAAAATAAAAAGGGGCTAGGGATGGTGCAAAGGCCCTGGGTCCAGGTCTCAGTATTACAGAAACAAGCAGACAAAACTACATTGAATACAAGCTGTCTAATATTCCAATTAAAAAGCAGTGACTTTCAGATTGTTTTAAAATCAGAAACTGACAGACAGAACTTCCCTTTACTATAAAAGTACAAATAAATAGGTTAAAAGTAAAGGATGGGAAAATACCTCCCAACAAGCTAATGAAAGTACAGTGACAGCTGTGTTACTGTAGGTAGATTAGCAGGGATAAAAAATTCACTTGATCTTTAAGAGATTGATTCATTAAAAAAGAAAAATAGGGCTGGCCCAATAGCTCAGTGGACTAAAGTGCCTGCTTGGGCAGAGCACAGTGGCCAGGTTCTATCCCCAGTGTGCTGTGCCAGCACTGTCCCCGGGACGCGCTGAGACAGAAATGGAGACTGGGCATGGTGGCACACACCTGTAATGTTCTCAGCATTTGGGAGGCTGAAAACAGGAGGATCACTATGAGTCTGATCTAGTAGTGAGACCCTGAACACTCTGTAGACCCTGTCCTAAATACATTTTTTTAAAAAATAGCAACCCAAAAATTATAACAACTGCTTAGAATATGTGAAGAAAAGTGGTAGTGCCACCAGGAACAGACACAAATCCTCAGCTGTGGTTTGCGACTTCAGTGTCCCTCTTCAGTACTTACGAGGGAAAGCTGAGAGAAGTTGGTGAGGGCATGGGACACGTGACTGGCGCTGTCAGCCACCTTAACCGGGTAGATTCCTGCCCAGCAGCAGCAGACCCTTTTCTGTCCTGCACCAGGAGCTTGGACCAAGGCTCGCTGCTTCTCATGGGGCAAAATAACTCTCAGTGCATTTATAAAGACTCATACAAAGTAAGTGTGCTAACCACATTGGCATAAAATTCACAGTCAGTATCAAGTGCTTCTGGAAAAAAAAATACTATGTGTTTAAAAATCAAGCAATGCATTCTTTAAAAACCTCATATGTCAAAGAGGACACCAAAAGAAAGCCTTTGAACTAAGTGATGTTATAAATACAGCATGTCAAAATTGATACAAGACTAATGAAACAAGGGTAATTTTCCTGAACACTAATATTAGAAGAGAAGAATCGCAACTCTATTAACTTAGCTTTCACCTCAAGAAGTTATTTTATTTTAAAGAACAAATTAAATCCAAAGTAAATCAATGATAGAAAACATAATTATCAGAGTGAAAATTAGTAAAACAGAAAAAACTATAATACAGACAATAGAATTTGTCTCTTTATTTTGATACAGGGTCTTGCTATGCAACTCAGACTCCTAGTGATCCTCCTGTTTCAGCCTCCCTAGCAGTGGGATTACAGGCCTGTGCCACCAACCCCAGTTTTGGTGGCCGGCCAGGCGCAGCTGGGGTTCCAGGGCCAATACGGCATGCAGTACCAGAGATCAAACTCAAGTCCTTGTGCTTGCCAGGCAGGTGCTTAGATGGCTGAACTAGCGCCCAGCCCACCATACAGACAATAAATGAAATCAAATCTGGCTCTTTTAGATCAGTAAAAGTAATAACCTTTAGTCAGATTGCTAAAGAAAAAAATGTCACAAGTCACTAATACTACTAGTAAGAACAGTATGACATTTCAACAAATTCTAAAGATATTTAAAGTGTAATAAAGGAGTATTATAAACACCTTTCTGAAAATCATTTAAAAAGCTTTAAGAGATTTATTGAAAGATTAACAAAGTTCACTCAGCAATAAGTGGCTAGCCTAAATAGCTTTATATCTATCAGTGAAATTTCGAGCACAGTCTGAACAATTCAGAGAGTCCTTACTTGAAATAAAAAATAATAGGGTTGGAGATCTAGTTCAGTGTGAAAAATAAAGGTTCAGTCCCAAGTATGATCCCACTCAAAAATGAAAAGTTATAGTTAAAAATCTTCTCACAAAGACAATTAAAGTACATGATAGTTTTCTTGATGAACTCCATCAAACATTTAAGGAAGAAATTCTCTTCCAAGAAAGTCGAAAAGGAGGGAATCTTTCTCAGTTAATTCTCTAGATTTGTTGTCTCCTGATACCAGGATTGACCACAGATTTTACAACAAAACTACAGACTTGAATTTCTTCTGAACATAGATGCAAAAAATCTAAACGAAATATTAGTGCATCTAGTCAAGCAATGTAAAAATATTTTACACCATAGTCATGTGGGATTTGTTGCAGGTATGCAAGGCTGTTTCACTGTTGAAATCAATGAAATTTATAATCTCCAAAGCTAAGGGGGATACTGCTTTATCACGCCTTTGGAAACTTGTTTAACTTTATAATGAACACTTATATAACCCCTACAGCTGCCACCAAACTTTGAGAAGACAAACAACACTTTCTTCTAAGACCTGGGTACAGGGCAAGAATGTCTCTTGCCACTGTGATTCAACATATCTCTAGCTGAACTAGTAAGTCAGACAAAGGGAGGAAAAGACATTAAACATTAGAAGGGAAGAAATCAAACTGTCCTGATTTTTAGCTGTGATTATCTGCATTGAAAATCCTAAGGAATCAACCAAAAATAAATTCTAGGACAAGTGAATGCGATCAGCGAGGTGATAGGACACAGAGCATGGAAAGCCAATAGCAATCAATTCTTTAAAAAAAAAAAAAAATTAAAAACCAACAATAAACATTGGTACATAAAATTCAAAATCACACTGTTTATAATTGCTCCAAAGAACATGAGATACTTTGCATAGATTTAACAGGATCAGGATCTGTATACTGGAAGCATGTAAGGGATTTGTGCACGGAAAACTGCAGATGAGTGAAAGAAATCAAGCAGCAGAGAGGCATACCATGCTCATGGATGGGAAAGGTGATGTGGTTAAAAAAAATAAATAAATAAAAGAGTGCTGGTTCTCCCTAAATCGATCTTGAGACCTCATGCAATTCCTGTAAATAACCCAAAGAAGAGATGTTTTTGTTTGTTGGTTTGTTTTAGACACATACAAACTTATTATAAAACTTGCATATAAAGGAAAAGAACTTAGACTAGCTTAAAACAAATCTGAAGAAAAATAAAGTAGGAAGAATCACTCTGTGTGTGTGTGTGTGTGTGTGTGTGTGTGTGTGTGTGTTTAGGACAAGGTGTACAGGGTCTCACTGCATAGATCGGACTCGTAGTGATCCTCCTGTTTACAGCCTCCCAAGTGCTGGGATTATAAGTGCACGCCACCACATTCAGTCTCAATTACCAGTCTCAGTCGCCGACTCAGCATGCCTCAGGGGTGGGGCTGGCACGGCAGACCCAGGGATCGAAATCCTGGCCCCTGCATCTGCCTAAGCAGGTGCTTTCATCCACTGAGCTATTTGGTCAGGCCAAATCACTCTATTTAAAGACTTAGCTTGGAATCTCATCACTGAGACAGGCAAAGCAAGAGACACAGGCTCTGTAGGACAGATTAAAAACCTAGAAAAAACCCCAGATGTGTCCAAGTGATTGCTTACAAAGATGCAAAAGCAATTCAGTGAAGGAAAAGGAGCCCCTTAAACAACTGTGCTTGAGTAATTAGATCAACATAGGCAAAATGAAATGAATCTGAGCCCAAACCTCCTCATGCCTTCTACAAAATGGAACTGACCATGAGTCACATGCCCAAGTGTAAAATTAGAAAAATTTTAGAAAAAAATAAAATAATCTTTAGAACATAGGGTTCAACAGAGAATGCTTAGATTTAGCCCTAGGTACATGATTTATAAGAAGTAAAAAAATGAATTTCATCAAAATTACAAACTTCTGCTCTGCAAAATACCATTAACATGATGAAACTGGGGGAAACTCATTTTCATTGCACGTTGGAAAAATGTAAATTAAAGCCAGAGTGCCATATGACTACATGCTTCTTATGATGGCTAAAATTAAAATAGCTGACCTTACCAGAGACTGGGACAATATGATGAAACTGAGCCTTTTATCATATGCAAGTGGGAGTCTGAAATCATATAAATATGTTGGAAAACCAATGAGTAGATTGTGTAAACTTTAAACTGATGCCTAGCATATGATCTAGGCATTCCATTCCTAGGTCTTACCTGAGGGAGAAGAAAACATACATCTACCCAAAAATGTATACATGAACGCACCTAGCAGCATGGTTAGAGCAGCCCCCAAATGGAAGTGGCCAAATGCCCACGATTTAAGAATACAGATGATAGATAGTAGACGGTAGCATATCCATGTGATGTGTATTAGCTTTCTATCACTATAACAAAATGCAAACTAAACAAGTATCAGAGTAAAAGCCATACCGTTAGAGGTCTTGGTCTGTGGTTAGGCAGTACATTATAGTAGGGAGCTGTCTTAGTTATTTTCTTGTTGTGGGACAAAATACTTGATACCTGCAAGTTAAAGGAAAACAGTATATTTTGGCTAGTGGTTTGCAGAGGTTTCAGTCCATAGTCAGCTGCCTCCTAAGCGGGACCATATGGCAGAGGAGGAATAGTCCATGGCAGGGCGGGCAGGAAGCAGAGAGGGATCAAGCATCCCAGGACATGCCCACCGTGACCCACCTCTATCAGATTTTACCTCTCAGCATCACACCCAGCTATAAATATCAACAGACCAATCCAGTGATGTGCATCACACACCCATGACCCATTCACCTCCCCAAAACCCCAACTACAAGCCCATGAGGCTTTGGGGACATTTTAAGTGTAAAGCATAACAGGAGCAACTGTTAGGCAAAGCTGCTGCTTCCTGGGCAGGGTGTTAAAGAGGAAGTAGGAGAGACTCACACCCACAGTGACCTCAGTGACCACACCCACCAGATCCCTCCTCTCAGTCAGGAATGGCCTGTCCCAGTGTGGAGTCATCAGAGCCTTCTCCAGGGGGCTGGCTTGCTTCCATCTGAGCCCCACCGCTAGAGCCCTTCCAGACCCGGGTCAGGACAGCACCTTTCCTGCAGCCGGCCTCAGGAACTCCTTGTCTTGTCTTTTTTGTGGCCAGGGTGAAGGAGCAAAGCCCCTAAGGTAAGACTTTGCGTGCCATATCTGAGGACATGAAGGAAGACAGTGTGGTGAGCAAGAAGAGGCTGGAGCTGGAGCAGAAACCAAGCTAGAAAAGCTGTTCTCAGAGCAGTAGGGATCCATGGATTACCCGAGATGGGGGATGGTGCTTGACTTCTGTGCTAAAAGGCCCCCTCTGACTGGTGTGTGGTCTTGGAGCAGGAGCACAGAGACCCCTCAGGATGTTTCTGCGCGCAGACTTGTTGCAGCCTGGGCTGGGCAGTGGCATGAAGAGGCTGAAAGCCAGTGAATTCCAGTCAGCCCTCTGGATGATGCAGCTTCCACAGGGGCTGAAGACGTCCCTGGGAGAAGGGCTGGGTCAGTGACTGAGCTCAGAGGCAGAGTCAGGAATTCTCATGGAACAATGTCTGGGGCGCCAGACATTAACACCCCCACTTTACAGATGGGCAGCTGCAACTGTTGGCGGCCTCAGTTTCCCTGTTGTGGCAGGAAGAGCTTGGAGCTCTCTGGTCCTTTACAGAGACCATATATCGTCCACCCCTGAGCCTCCGCATCCTCAGATAGGACCCCCTTACTACGGGGAAACAGGCTTAAGGGTGGATGGCAGCCTCTCGTGCTCAGTGCTGCTGGGGTCCTGGAGGCCTCCGCTTGGGATGCAGTGTTGAGGATGCAGGACTCAGGGGTGTCTCTGGGAAAGACACATAATGTCCCTTATTAGAAGACAGGAGTCAGGCCTCCTGATGATGCTGTGTGTGAGTTTGAGATAAGTCACAATGGTGCACAAGTATTAAGAATGACCTCCCCCGCCGAAAAAGAACTGCACATCCATGTTCATCACTGCCTGGTGATGACCTTTGTGTTATGGCTTTCTTCACATTTACTGGAGTATCTCAGAATGAGCCCGCACAAGCTTTCCCAGCTAGATTTTTATCTTAATCATTTGCTCAGTGGGTGTATTATTTGACATCTAATTGTCTTCCTAGGGGAAATTAATTTTCAGAGCTTTGAATAGTCTTTATTAAAGTACAGTGAGCAGTCAACTCCAGTGTGCCCCTGGGGCCAGAGGGCACTCTGCACACCCCTGGAGGGGACCGTGCATAATGACACCTTGCCCAAGCTTCCCTCTTCATTACATTGCCACAGGGACGCTGCCACCCCTTCGGGGACAGAAGTTGGGGCGTGGACCCATTCCTCAGTTTCCTGTACGGACCCTATGAGACAGGACTGACATCAACAGGCTTTTTCCACGAAGGCTGAGGCAGTCTGTACTTCAGCCTTTGAGGACTAAGTGGGCACCTTCTCTCAGCACTGGGGAGGGGCTCAATCCTAGGTGGCATGCAAATGAGTGGGCGTGGCTTCATGCCCGAGGCAGGGGTGGGTTACACCCTAGGGACTGTCATCTGCTGCATGGGGTCAGGGAGCCAGAGTCAGAGAGCTGCTACTGAGAGCTCTATGGATGATGACCACGATGCCACCATCCTTGTGTTCGCGCTTATGAGTGGAGTCTAGGATGAATGCTGGAGAGCTAAGCAAAAGGGCAGCTAGTGCAGATGAGGCGAGCGAAGAGCAGGGGGAGATGGGCATGCAGCCATCCCAGTGTGCTCCCGGTGCGTATGACTCTGCCGAAAGAAACCCACTTGTCTGTACAACTAATAGGCACTGATAAAAAATTAAAACGAAGGAAAGAAGCTCATGGTCTAGGTCTGCAGGGCGCTGGCCAGAGCCTCCCGGGCCTCATCCCTCAGCCACCCTCCACGCCTTGCTGCACAGGGTTACTGTTGCTTGCTCACTGCAGCCCCAGCCTAGATGCATTGCAAGTTCTTCTTAATTAAATGTTCGCCTCCTTCCTCTGGACAGTGAACCAGTCTTCCTCTAAGGAAGAGAAAAGGAAGAATTAGCATTAATCAAGTGCATGCCCCATGTACCCTTGGGATGCACCTGCAGAGCCCAGGGAGTTCTCTGCCTCTGCACATAGCAGAGAGGATTGGGACCCTCCACGCTGCCCCTCCTCCCCTGGGTCAGCCTCCTGAAACAGAAGGCAGGGACAAGGATTCCAGGCTTTGGAGACAGGGGCCTGCACTGAGTGTACTCCTCCCCATCTGTAAGCCGTTGACAATGACACAGTGGATCCACAGAGGTCAAGAGGCTGAGGGAGGGAGAGGCACAAACTGTCCTTGTCCTGACCCTGGGGGACGGCAGGGAGCTGCCGCTCTAGACTGCCTGGCTGGCTAGGGAGCCTGTCCCTTGTCATGACTGATCAGGTCTGCCATCTCCTAGGTGAGTGGACAGTGAGCAGCTGAGACAAAAGAAACACACGGTATGATTTTTGGGGCATCTGGGAAGGTCAGAAGTCTCTCAGGAGTAAAGACAGAGCTCCACTGGATAGCCCCTATTTACTTGGTTTTCAGACAAAGGGAATACTGAGGCAAGCGTGGGAACTGAGCAGGACCTTAGGAGTCAGCTCAAAGACTTCTCCAAGCAGTAAATTTTGCCAGCGGAGAGGACTGTTCGATCTCTAGGCTTGGTAGCTTTATTGCTCTAGATTTGGAGGTACCAGCAGTGTCCTGGCTGCATCAGCTGCGGTGCTACCTTGACCTCAGAGCACTGTGAATGTGAGCTTTCCAGTATACCCACAAGTACCCATGCTCAGCGGTTGTACCCTGTACAGCCCGGCATCAGACGGGGCCATAGCAGCGGTACTTGGCAGCAGGCCTGTGTGCATCGCGTTCCTCGCATTGTCCCCGTGCCCGGGGCTCGCCTTCCAAGGAACAGGCTGCAGAGCAAAAGATGGTTCAAAGATCTGTGCTGGGCCTCATGCTGTATACCACAGGTGGCTTCCATTCTAATGGAGGGCCAACTGAAGCCCCTTCTCCCCTGGGGAAAACGATGTCACTAGAGCCCCGTCCTTATCCAGGTCACTGTCACTGGTTATGCCCACGGTGTCTGTCACTGCCCCTCATTCTGTATGCACATGGAGCCAGACTGGCCTAGTCCAGCTCAAGCTGGAGCAGGGATGGCCTATTGGCCGTCTCTGGTCTGTTGTCCCCATGTGGAAGTGTTGGCACTGATTTTCTTTTTTTAAATTTATTTTTAAAAGAATAACAAAATAATAGGTGAGACATTAGGAATGATACACAATTTTAAAAAAATCAAGACGACAGGTATTCAACAGTGGTTGCTATATTGCACCTGCTGTCTTCAATGCAGTTGCTCAGATCACCAGGTAGAAGCATGTAGAACTGGTCAGAGTAAAAATTTAAGCATTAACTTCTACCTTCCAAAAACCACAGGAATCAGTAGTACAGTCATCGTAGATATCCCGTGTATATTATACTCACGATTATTTTCCCTTCCTTTTTATCCTTTCCTTTCTTGTTCCCTCATCCCAATTGTGTGTTCCTTTTGCTCAGTTTCCTTCCTTTTTACTATATCTGTTGCACCTTTCATGTTCTAGTGCGTCTTTCAAGTTCTCACATTAGGGAGACGGTACGATGTGTGCATACGTGGGTCTGAATTATTTCAGTTAGGAGCATGGTCCCTAGTTGCACCCATTTACCTAGAAAGGCCTCATGTATGGTAATTGTTTTCCTTATTGCTGAGGCACTATACTATTTTCCTCATGGTGGAAATAGTCCCTCAAACACTTTATGAAAGTCTTAGTTTCTTCACATCCTCAACGAGTGCATGTTTTTTGATAATGGCTTTGCGCTGTCTTAGCATCTCATGGTTGAGAGTTACATTTTTCTGGTGATTACTGATGGTAAATATCTTCTCCCGTGCTTATCGGTTATTTTTTATATCTTCTTCATACAAATAACTATTTAAGACTTTTGCTTTTTATTTTGGTCCTTTGTCTTTTTACTGCTACATTTGAAGTCTCCTTTATGTAGTCCTGATACTAGAAGCTTATTGAATACATGATTCGCAAAGATTTTCTCCCATTCTCTGGGTTGTCTTCCCACATTTTTTCCCCTGTGGTACTGGGATTTGAAGTTGGGGCCTTCACACTGAACGTAGTCCTTTTTTCAAGACAAGGTCTTGTTAAGTCGCTAAGTTGTCCAGGCTGGGCTCAAACTCACACTCTTCCTGCCTCAGCCTCCCAGAATTTTAGGGTTCCAAGTGTATACCACCACAACTGGCTTCCACTTTTCTTTCAGGCCCAGACATTTAAAACTTTCAGTGTGGTACAGCTTATCTACTTTTTCCTTTGCTGCCTGTGCCTTTGGCATTGTGTCTAAAACCTCAACACCCAACCCAGACTTAGGAAGGTTTTCCCTATGCTTTCTCCGGTGAAGTTCATAGTTGTAGTTCTTGCCTGTATTTAGGTCCTTGGTCCATTTCCAATCCAGTCTTGCTGAGATCCAGCTTCGCTGTCTTCCTGTGAGGATCCGGTCTTTCCCAGCAGCACTTGTGGAAGGCAGTCCTTTCTTCACTGAGAAGTGTCAGCCCCCTGTGTGCAGGACTTCTGTCTGGGGTTCTGTCCTGCCCATTTCCGGTAGTGAAATTGGATTGGAACACAGCCGTGTGTGTTTCTGTAAGTGCCCAGTACAGCTGCTTTCTAGAGAAAACTGGCCAAATCAGTGTGGTTGTAATGGAAAAAATCTGGCCAGAGTATTTTCTGTGCCTCTTGGGTAGTGTCCACCTCTGCCCCCAGCTGAGTGTCTCAGTGGCAGTGCCCCTGGCCTGCTACACCCTCCAGGGAGAAAGTGAGAAGAGGTGTAAGTGTGACAAGCCTCCTCCTGCCCCTCGGGGGCCCCTTCCTGTGTCCAGAGGGCCCACTGCTTTCCTTTAGGGCCCCTTCTTACTTCCCTCAGGGACCCCTTCCTTCTCTTAGGGGACCCTCCTCCCCTACCCATTTGTCTGGAGGGGAAATTGAGCAGGGTACTGTTGTCTGGGTTGGTTAAATTCTCACCCGTGTTGTTCAGGCTCCCTGATGTACCAGGAGTTAACTTTTTAGTCCCTAAATTGTGGAAAGGGTGGACAGGTCCAGGCAGGGGCAAGAAGACAAGAAGAGGAGGCAGGCAGGGAAGGAGACAACAGAAGAGTGGAGATGTGTCATGTCCATGGACCAGCTCATAAGGAAGAATGCGATCATTATGTCCCACAAATATGGACTAAGAAAAATTAAAGGAAAAAGAAAAGGCACGTGGACCTCATATTTCAGAGCAGGTATTCTGCGCCATCTGTTCCCACCACTATTTATGGTGAAAGAATTGACTTATTTGAAACTTTTCATCTGTAGGACATCATAGATCTCATACTGTAAATAAGGAGTAATTAATGGATCTGTATACACATCCAAAAAAGAAGAGGCCAAGAGCGAGCGTGGTGCTATCTAACAGTGCATGCCAACTGGCCGTGGTTCCTTAGTAAGGTGCCCACATCAGGTCTGGGTCACTGGGCATGAGCAGGCCAGGCAGTGCTGAGCACTCACTCCATGAGCTCATGGAGGAAGCAAGGAGAACAGCAAGAGGCCAGAATGGTCCGACAGCCTCAGGTCCAGCTGCAAGCAGGAACCACTTCCGGAAACCAGCAGAGAGAGAGAGTAGATTCCTGTCCCAGTGTCACAGGCAAGTACACATGCTGAGGGACTCGGAGGGCATGGTCACAGGGGTCAGACGCACCAGGCACAAGACCAAGGGTGACACCAGGACTCTGCTGAGCAGGCCAACGCAGGCCTGGTACACACTGACAGGCACAGTGACTCAGTACCACTTCTGGCTGGAGCTTTATCCTGAAAATGGGGTCTGCTGAGCACCAGCACAGCCAGATACCACAGAGTCGAAGAGGGGACTCAGTGAGGGAAGAGAGGGGTTCAGAGAGACACTGGCCCTAGGAGGAAAGGGGGCCACAGCAGGTCAGGCCAGGCCATGTAGGAGCCTCTGGGGGCTTGGGAGTCTTATTGCTGCTAGGCCTCAGTTCTCTCTTCCTCTAAAGCCCTCTGTGGCTCCCTGTTACCTTTGTACTCCAGAACCTACTTCCTGTAACACAAATCCCTCAGGAGCAAGAACACAGTCCTGGGAAAATGACTTCCCCTAAATGATGCACGTTTAATGGACAATACGTGAACATGTTCTCTTGTTATTGATTTTGGTTTTTGTTTCTTTTGAGATGGGGCCTCACTATGCAGTTTAGGCTGGCCTTGAGCTCACTATATGGCTCAGGATGGCCTTGAACTTTCAGAGATCCTCCTGCCTCAGCCTCCAAATGGCTGGGGTGACAGTCCTGTGTCATTGCACCTGGCCAAGGAGCAAAATTCTAACCGGCCTTGCGGGTGTTATAGTGATGACTGAGCAACTCAGGAACAGAATGGGCCGGTCATGGACCCCTGCCAGCCACCCACTGTGGAAGTAGCCCCACTGGCAACACCCTCTTGACAACAGTGGGACCCCAGGTCCCACATGCTCGGCACCTGCCATCCCCCACTGATGTGTAGGCTTCCTTTCTCCCAGGAGACCCCGAGGTTACACCCCCACCTCCAGGGCCTGCCCTAGCATGGAGAGTGGAGGGCTCTAGGGTCCTGAGATGTGGGTGAGTGATCTCCCCACTTCACAAGTGCTCAGGTGGAAGCCCAGAGAGGTCCCAGAAAGCCGCTCCAGGTCACACAGCAGTCAAGGGCGAGCAGTTGGTCTCTGGATGTGAACCCGCCCAAATGAACAGCTTCCCCCAGAGTGAGACAGGGCCGCAGACCTGGGGTCCAGTCCATTCCTGCTGCATGCCTGCATGCCCTTGCCATGGAGGTGTGCACAGCAGAATCCCCATACTGGCCAGCAGCGGCACACAGCAGCTGCCTGTGGCTTGGCAACTGGTGTCCACGGTGAGTTTAAGACACTCTTACTGATCCTTACTCACAGCAGAAAAGACTTGGCTGTGTTTGGTGGCACACACCTGCACTCCTAGCACTGGGGAGGCTGAGGCAGGAGGATCTTGGTGAATCCAAGGCCAGCCTGGGCTGCATAGCAAGAGCCTGAGTCCATAAAAAGAAAGACTGATTCAGTTCTTGGCCTTGGGAGTGACGCCAGGTGCCAGGGTGCTAGCTCTTGGGGATCAAGCCCTCACCCAAACATCCCAGCCCGTCTTCCTCTGACCACTGCACATGCTCAGAGGCGTGGCACTATCTCCTCCTCTGGGAAGCCCTCCCTGACTTCCCAAACAGCAGAGCTCTTCCCAAGAGTCTCCTTGCTGTCTGACTGTCTGCCCTTCAGGTGGGGTGGGTGCACACATAGCCCCTGGCACAGGCAGGAACCCTCCCCAGCTTTCTGTAGGGACTGACAGTCCTGTAACAGGACTGGATTTTGGACTGGGAGAGAAAGCTTGGCAGTCTACGCACCTGCCTGGCAAGCACAAGGACCCGGGCTCGATCCCCAGTACAACATGCTGTGCGGGCCCTAAGACTGGGTATGGTGGCACACCCTGTAATCCCAGCACTGAGGAGGCTGAGATCGGACAATCGCTATGAGTCTGATCTGCATAGTGAGGGGCCCTCTACCAAATAAATATTTTCTTTTTAAATTAAAAAAAAAAAAAAAGAAGAAGCCTGAGTTTTCAGCCAGGGCACAGAGAAATCTGGGAGTCTGCTGGAGTCACCCAGTGAACCCAGAGAGTCTCGAACAAAAGGAGGTTTATAAGAGGTCCTGGTTGGGAGCTGGGAAGCCCAAGCTGGGGGGGGGGGGTGGCATCTGTGAAGGGACCTTGTGCTGCTGCGCAGCACTGGCAGAAACACCAAGGGCAGGTGGGCGCACACAGCAGGTAAATCGGGACAGCGTCACTCGATAGCAACTCTGCTTGGCCAGAGCTCACAGAGTTAACTCGGGGAGAAGAACACCCAGCCACATGCAAGGCTCTGCTCACCACCCAGAGCTCCTGCCAGCCCCGCTTCCCAAAGCCAGGTCCCCACAGGTTAGGGTGAAGGCCCATGTCCACACCTCGGCCTTGCCTGCTGCTGTGGCCCAGCATAGAGTACTTCCAGGCGACTCCAGGCACCAGAAACAATGCCAGGAGCTGCTCCAGGCAGGGTGAGTTCAGAGGCCAGCGGGCAGGTGGCTGGAAGGAAGGGCTGCCCAACAGGGGGCAGCATCACACAGGCAGGGCAGGGGCAGGCAACAGTGATGGGGGCGGAGGCACAGGACAAGAGACAGATTGTACAGAAGACCAGCCGGGGCCTGCTGCCCAAGCCAGTCTTGCTCAGTGGAGGAGCCTGCATGTGCTGCGGTGACGAAAGGTGCACACATCTCCCAGGTGTGACGGTGCACACCCTGCACTCGCAAGATCATCGCTGGCAGTTCAAGGCCAACTGGGCTGGCAATGAGCCGAAACTGTGGCTCCCATGTCTGTGCCCACCAGGCGTCAAGCACAGCACCAGAGTGAGGAGCCCACACTCAGGCATCCGTCAGCAGGTCTCAGGTCTCCAGCCTGAGCAAATAGAGCCCACTGAGGAGGGTGAACAAGCCACAAACCCCAGAATGACAGCAGTTGCCGTATTTGGGGTTGTAGGCTGTGTGCTAAAACTCACTTTGGTCTAAGTCCTGACTTTGACTTAGCCACCGTGTGACCTGGAGCAAGTGACTTCAGCTCTCTGCGCTTCAATTTCTCTGTGTAAGATGGGACGCAAGCCTGGATTGGTCACTGGGAAGGTTAGAGATTGAGGGAGCCCCTAGAAAGGCCAAGCGGCCCCAACCGGCCAGCAGTCACTCAGACAACTTCCACTGTCCCTGGAGGTGGTTCTGCAGACCATGCCTTTATGTGGCTGAAGCATGGGGGCCTGGACCTCAGGACTGTGAGGAGAATGTGGCTTTTATGGTCCTGACCAGTGCGGAGTGTCTTCTGGCTGCTGGAACCCCTCAGGCAGGTGCTACAGCCTGTACACACTGCGGAGAAGACAGAAGCCCCCAGGTCCGTCCCGTAAGGTTGCATGAGCCATGGAGACCCTGTGATGACACATGGCAGGGCCTGGGTCCCCTGTACTGTCAGGTCAGGTCAGTATTTCATAAGATGTGAGCATCCCATAAAACAGCAGGCTGGCACTGTTCCCCTAGATCCTGCCAAGCCTGTATACTTGATTGATTTTCGTGGGCCTTGGGAGGCATCTCCCGGTCTTGAAATGGCATTGTGTTTTGGAGAAAAACAGATATTTCAGATCGGGAAATTGGGGCCTTGAAAGCTGTTCTGACTTCCATAAGCACCCTTCTCTCTGTGACAAGCATGGGTGGGACCCCGTGCCAACTCATACGTATGCACCCACCCTCCGGCACCTATCCCTTGCCTGGCCTCAGGTGGGTGCCCTTGCCTGGCCTCAGTTTCCTCACTGGTGCAGGTTCATGGGAGCGGACTCAGAGCTAAAGATGAGGAGCTGAGAGCCAGGCCTGGTCTACAGACATGAGACTCGGCGTCTGTGTCCCAGGCCCACAAGAAGCCAGTCACAGAGTCAGGGGTGGTGGCTCACACCGGAAATGCTGCTGAGGCTTCAGGGTTCAAGTTTGAGGCCGGCCTGGGAGACTTTATGAGACTTCATCAGAAAACAAAATTTTTAAAAGTTTGGGGGTGTAGCTCAGTAGTAGGCAGCACTAGGAGGTGTGAGGTCCTGGATTCTGACCTCAGCACCACACAGATTTAAAAAAAAGAGAGGGGCTAGGGAGATGGCTCAGTAGAATAACGCTTCCCTGGCAAGCGCAGGGATCTGAGTTCAATCCCCGGTTCTGAAAATAAATAAATAAATAAATAAATAAATAAATAAATAAATAAATGTAAGAGGAGAAAGAAGGAGGAGGAAGAAGAAGATGGAGAAGGTCCGCAGGGTCCAGTGTCTCAAGGCTGGAGCTGCGGTGGCAGAACCATCATGGGAGTAGGACAGTGGGAGCCACAGAGGTGCGGGGGGTGGGGGTCAAGGTCTGTAATGGAGGAGGTTTCCTGGCACCTACTTGGATGGCCCAGGGGTCTCCAGGCCAGGTGTGTCCCACATGAGCCCCACCCACAGGGTCCATCCACTCTGTGGCTCAGCACCTCGAGGCGTCTGTCCTGATGACAGACCTTGAATGCTGAGCTAGAGAAGTGACCTTGAACAGGGCAGCAGTCACAGTCCAGCAGCCCCTGGCTACCTCTGGCCTGCAGAATGGTGCCACGATGAAAATAACTTCAGTGCTATCATGGAATGCCCACTTCCATCTGCAGTTACAGGATTTGGGTGAAACACGAGGTCTTCTTCCTCTCTGAACTCAGTCTGGCTGCCCTGGCTCAGCAGAGTAGGCAAAGGCAGACGCCCAGCTGCCCGCCCAGCCCTAACACCCTCTCCATCACAGGGCCGGCCCCTGGCAATGTCAGCACCGTCCAGGGAGAGGCAGAGGCATGATCTGAGCCCCATGACAGCAGCTAAGCCAGGAGCGGGGCCGAGGCTGCCAGCCCCTGGAAGGACAGGAAGGGACCCTTGGGAGACCACAGGGCTCCACGTGAGCCCCTGGATGACAAGGGACAGAGAGACCATAGCATCCTGGGTGCTCAGTCCAGGTGCAGGGCTGAGTGGAAATCTGCAGACCTCACTGGAGTGTTGCAGGAATCCACAGAAAAGCGAGTCCTGTGCAGAGACCCGGGCATGAGAACCGAGACGCTGAAGCAGCGGGAAGAAAGAGCAGGGGACACAGGCATGGCAAGGACTCTGGGAACAGAGCCCCAGCCGTGCAAGAAGTTCACACCAGCAGTCAACAAATGGTATCACACCAAATTCAAAGGCTTCTGCATGGCAAAGGAAACAACCGATGGCGTGAAGAGACAGCCGCAGAATGGGAAAAGCTGTCCCAGCTACTCTGCTGATAGAGGACTAATATCTGGATCTATAAAGAGCTATAAAATGATACTCCCTCAAAAACATAAAAGACCCTATTTCAAAAATGGACAATTGAAATGAATAGGTTCTTCTCAGAAACACCTATCAACAACAAGTATGTGCAAAACAGTCAACATTTCTGGCCATTAGAAAAATGCAAGCAACACTGAGATTCTATCTCACTCCGGAAAGGCCACCATCAAGAAATCAAACAATAACAAGTGCTGGTGAAGCTTTGGGGAAAAGACCAACTACATTGTTGGTGGGAATGGAAATTAGTACAACTGATATGGAAATTGGTATGAAGATTCCTCAGAAAATTAAAACTAGAAATGTCATTCAACCCAGATGCTCCCCTTCTAGGTATCTTCCCGAAAGTAGGATCCTACCACAGCGATCCATGCACACGCTTGTAGCAGCAAAACTCGTAAGAGCTGTATCTTGGAAGTGGCCTGTCTGTCCACCAACAATGAATGCGGAAGGAAAGTATATTTATACACAAAGGAGCACTGCTCTGCTATAAAGGACAAACCTGAGTCATTTGCAGGAAAATGGATGCACCTTGAGACCATAAGATTGAGCAAAATACATCAGACACAAAAGATTAAATACTGCCTAGTTTCTCTCTCTTATATGAGTAAATAAAGAACAAAATAAAAGACAAATGATCAGAAGCAGGGAGACCTTCTGTAGGTGCGAAGAGGCTGTAGGGTTAGAGGGAAAGGAGGGCATTAAACAGTATGAAGATATGGCATGTCCGAGGGCAGCTCCCGTGATCCATGTGTTCACTGCATGTGGCAGGCATGCGCTATTGAGAATGCGCTTCACAGACCAGACAGCCCAGACAGGGAGGCCCTGGAGAGGAGGGGGGTGGGGTGGGTGCAGGGTGAGGGGTTTCCCCAGGGAACTCCCACCTTCTCTGCCTTCACCCCCAACCAGAAGCACCCAGATTTCCCCAACAGAGTGGTCAACTAGGGAGCATTGGGAAGGAATGGGTGCAAAACTGTCACTCACTCAACAAACGAGTGTATGATAGAAGTTGTGTGGGGCTTGCGACTCAGGGACTCAGTCTGTGCCCTTCTAAGCCACCAGGCTGCGGCGGAAGGTGAGCAGGGAAGGCAGGATATGGTGATAAATAGCAACAGTTCCAGTGCCGGGTCTGCACTGTGTGGCTTGTGAGACCTGGGGCAAGCCATGGAGCCTTGTGTGCCTCAGTTTACCATGGTAGGGATGACTGTGGTGACAAAGTATGAGCTAGTACAGGGTTGGGTGGTGCCTGGATGCAGAGCCAGTCTCCCAGGGACAGGGCCATGGACTGTGACGTCCCACCACACATTTGCCTCCTGGACCCTGCCCCCCATCCTGTCCCCACCATGGTCACTGGTCCATGGTCACAGCGATAATAGAGAGGAGAGGCCATCAGGCGGGGCTGCGGGGCACAGAGGGGGGTTAATTAAAAAGGCATTGGGAAGACGAATTTCTGGAGATACATATTGGAAGCCTGGGGAGACTATTGATCTGGAATCTGGTTGCAGACAGCTCCGGCCAAAGGGAGGCAGTGCAGATCGATGTCCTTCCCAAGCTGCCTGCTCAGGGCCAGAGAGAGGCCTGGGCTGGGCGAGGCTCTGGGGTTAGGTCCCGTAGGAGCAGGGAACGTGCAGCCCCTTAGACACCTGCTCCAGGGTCCAGAGAGTGGGCCCATCCAACCCCCTCCCTCAGAAGCCTCCCTTGGGGGTTGTCATGAGCACAGAGCAGGATGCCAGGGGGGTATGGTGAACTCCAGGAGATTCTCCTGCCTCAGCCTCCCTGAATGCTGGGATCACAGGTGTGCTGTCATCAGCCCCACAGCTGGAGTTATTTTGAAAGCGCTTTTCTGTGAAACCTTCTCCCAGGATCTTGGTGGGGAAGGAAGGCAGTGTTGGTCTCTGCCTACTGATTCCTGGACTTGCCAAGGGTTTATCTCTTACACTCTAAAATGCAGTGACCCCAAATTCGTGGCTCCAGCCTATCCTCTGCACACAGCCCCCACCTCTAGGCTCCTGTGCCACCCACACCCCCACATGATCTCCAGGCTCTGGAGGCAGCTCCTGGGCCTGGCGCTCTGCTCCGCGCTGGCACCCGCCGCTGGGCTCCTGCGGCTTTGTAGGACCTAGAGCCCGCGCTGTGCGGTGGAGGGTGGAGTCCCCCCTTCTAACCGCTGGCCCGGGTTGGTGGCTCTGCGGTCCCCTCAGCAGTGCTGAGGGCTCCGGGCGTCCCTGGTGGAGCATGGAAGCGTCCTAGTGGACACGCGCAGGTCGGGACAGCACGGCCATACCCCGGCTAGGAGGGATGAGGCCCTGCCCCATCCCAAAAACTGCAGGCCCGGCTACCCCGCCTCACGTGAGTCCCCGCCTCGCTTGAGGCCCCGCCCCGCCCCAGCCTCTTCCTTTCCACCAAACCTCCTCCCCTGGCCCTGCCTCCGAGCCTTGGCGTACGCTGCGCCCCCTGCTGGGGAGACTGGGAGGACTTTGCTGAGCGGCGCTAGATTTCCAGAAAACGGACCAGGACAATAGCTCCTCTGAGCACCTGCCTGGCAAGTGCAAGATCCTGAGTTCGATTCCCGGTGGAGGTTGGGGAGGGGAAGAAAACGAAAAGAAACAGCGTTGGTGGCTGTTTTCCTAAAGCTTGGCCCATGGCCTCCCAGCCACCTGGGCGGTCAGGCCCTTTGTTCCGGCTGCTGCCCAGATCATCCTTCCCGGGGACACTAGAGCTCGGCTTTCGCCATAGAGGGAATGAAGCGAGGGCACAGCTCTTCCACACACCCCCCCCAAGCACTGCCCGGTGTCCCTCGCCGCCACCGCCCCAAAGGTCTTGCACAGCAGTTCAGGTGCCAGGCACAGGACAGGCTCATCTGCCCAGCCAGTCCTGGGCCTGTGGTTCAGCACAAGCTCTGCTTCGTGTCACTCCCTTCGTATCACCTCCCAGATAAGATCTGCCTGATCTTACCCTGATCACAGTTGTTTTCTTTAGTGACTCTGGTCACTACTTGACACATGAAAAGGCTGTTTTGTAGCAGCACTGTTGATTTGTTTGTTTGAGGCATGATTTCCCTCTACAGCCTAGGCTGACCTCAGACTGGCAGGGATCCTCCTGCCTCAGCCTCCCAAGTTATTTTTAACTGCACAATCTTCCTACCACGGCCTTTGCAGAGGGTCTCCCCCCTCCAATGAAGAGGGTCACTTTCTCCTCTCATCCATCCTGATTATTCCTGGGTTTTCTTCATAGATTATTCCTGGCTTTTGCTCCCTCCCTGATGTATAGTTCCTTTACTTCTAACCCTTAACAAACTCCTGTGCATCCTTCAAAGCCCATTTCCCATGGCACATCATCTCTGGTTCCTTCTCAAAACTAAGTCATTTTCTTGCCCTCTGTGCTCCCAAACACTTCATTCTTGCTGGGCCAACACCTTGTGAGTGTTGTTGCTTGTCAGCCCCCCTGTGAGCCATGGGCCTTGCCATGCTCTCTACTGTGTCCTCAGCACCTGGAAAGACAGCCACACATAATAGTTGCTCAATAAATAGTTGAGGCACACCAGGGGCTTCTGGGGCCCCCTGCTCTGTTCCAGTCCAGCCTGGTGGCAGGTGAGGACGTGAGTCACTGGCACAGGGTGGACATTCAGGGCGCAGGTGGGATCAGCTCTGGGGCTGCCATCTTGGTCTCCAGCACCTCCCACTCCTTACCGGGGGTGAGGGTGGGATGGGGGCAGGTGTCACCCCCACCATGGTGGCAGAACAGCCCCTGAAGAGGAGCCAGGTCCGGCCTTGCTGGTGACAAACAACTGATAATTAAGGCTGGGTCGCCGTTCATCAGTCTGAAGTCACATGCGCAGCCAGCAGCGATTCTGAGAGAAAAGCTGCCCCGCCCACGTCGGCCTCCACTCATCCATCACCGGCTCAAAGGCAGCTTATTAAAATACAGCGGATCGTGGCTGGAGGAATAAATAGCCCCTGAAGGCCCAGGATGGTTTGTAAGCGTTTCTCGGCGGGGAGGGGGAGGGGGAGGGAGAGGGGCCGCAGAGGGCAGGGCTGGGAGATCCTGCCGCGTTCAGCAGGGTCCGGACCTGGCTGGAGGAGTCCCTGACCCAGCCACATCTGGAGGCAGGATGAAGGAGCGTTGTTTTGGCGCCAGCTGCAGTCCTCTGAACTATGGGGAAGGGACGTGATCATTCTCTCCTTCATAAACGTGCATTTTGTACTTCCCTGCCACTCCTGGTGAACTCTTAGGCATCCTTCAGGATCCACCTTGAACGGCCCTTTTTCTGTGTTGTCAATTTTCTCCTTTCTGTGACCCCAAATAACCCGGTCCTTGCTGCGCTAGCGCTCCCTTGTGGAAGGGCACCGTGCCGTATAGGCTTGTGTGCGGTGCGGTGAATTCTGTCCAATGACTAAGAGAAGGGGTGAGGGGATAAATGAGCAGCGCTTGTCCTGGCCTGAGCTCCCTTCGGGACCTGCCCTCCCCTGTCTCTCCTCCAGGGGCCAGACGGCGCCGGGCGTGGGTCATTGCTGCATTTCCCACCGGGCAGGTCTGAAGGAATCCTGGAGTCCCGCTTCGGGGCTCTGCAGCGGGCGCTGTTGGACCGCACGGTGGAGTCCGCGCGGTGGAGACCCCCCCCCGCGGGCCGCCCCCCAGCCCGGCTCCAGCGGCAGCTGCGCCCGCCCTGCCAATCAGCCCCCCATTGTGTCCGCAGCTGGAGCCCCTGCAAATTGCTGCTGACGGCGGCGACTCCGCATCCTCCGCGGACGCCGCTCCTTTCACAGGCGCCGGTTCCTAAAAGGCTGTGATTGCGCGCAGCTCCCGGGCCTGCCCAGGAGAGGGGTGGGAAGAGCCCAGATGGCGAGGAGGAGGGGCTGAGCGGAAGCGGCCGGGCCTCTGAGAAGGAGGGGGCCGGGACCGTGAGTCCAAATGCCCTTCGCTGGTCTCTGTCCCCTGCGCTGCTGCCTCAGTCCCGGGTCACCTGCAAGGCTGGGTAAACCCCATCTAGGCAATTTACCTGAGGTCCAGAGGGCGAGCGGTCCTCAGTTCCCCAGATACCAGGCTGCGGAGAGGACACACGCAAGCCACTCAGGAGCTTGAGGAAGAACAGGGACAGGCGGGGGACGGGGGTGTGGGGTGGACTCCCGGCTCACTGGCTGGGACAATATCTTTGCTGACAGGTGACTCGGGGCAAGCCAGCAGCCAAGTGGGGAGGACGAAGCTGCCCAGAGAAGGGCCTTGGATGGGACCATCAGCAGATGAGCCGGTAAATGTATCTATATATTTACCGTGTAGTTACCGTGGAGTACTACGCAGCCGTAAGGAAGCGTAAGCTTAATCATTTATGCCCAAATGGATGCACCTCGAGACCATGACACTAAGTGAAATAAATCAGATGTACAAAATCAAAAGTGCAAAATAAAAGGTAAGGGAAGTAGGGCGATAGAGCTTCTGCAAAAGGGATGAGGACCAAGGGCTGGCGGCGGGGAGAAGGGGACAACAACAAAGAATGAAGATGCGTCGAGGCCCGCGATCGATGCTCACTGCAAGCATGCCCTGATAAAAAAAAACTTGCAAAGGAGCGTGTGCGCCTGGCAAACGAGCGCGACTCTCACAGCCCAGCCTGGGAGAGCAGCGTAGGGCACCACCCTGAGGGCGCTCACTGGCCTCCAGACCCGGCCCAGGCCTCCTGGGGTGCTCCTAGGGGGCAGGGCAGGAACCCGGCCTCTTTTGTCGAGGTAGGGGCTGAGGCCCCGCCCACAGGACAGTGTTACTTATTCCCATCCGGGCGTCACCTGGTGGACACCCTCCCAGGGGCCGTGGATCACCCGGTTTCGCAGAAATCATCCCAAATCGCAGCTGCTGCCAAGCAGTCACAGTACAGAGCCGGGGTAAGGCGTGGTGGTCCACGCTGTGATCCCAGCCCTCGGGAGACTGAGGCAGAAGGATCTCCTCCACTCCAGCTCCATCCTGGGCTACACAGTGAGCCGAAGGCCAGCCGAGCCTACACAGCCAGAGTGTCTGAAGAAAACCAACGCGAGAAGTGAGGCCACCAAGTTGGCGGAAAGCGGTATGTGATTCTGTTGGAGCTTGAGGGAGCAGAAAGGAGCTGAGTGACCAGAGAGGGGCGCCCATAGCAGTGAGGGGGCGAAGCGCGGCGTGCATTGAGTGCGGGCAGCAGGCAGGGCCCCTCGGTTACCTGGGCGCCGAGCGGTTGGGGTTTGCAGCCGCGTAGGTGGCCGGCTAGAGACCGACACTGCCCTCTGCTGGGCGCTCGGAGCATCGCGCGTGGGAGCCTCGGGAAGCGCCCGGTGCGCTCCCCTGCCAGGCGTCTTCAGGCTCGCTCAGCCCTGTGTCCTTGGAGAGTGCGCGAGCCCTGGGTTGGGGTGGTGTTTGTCTCTCATATGCACAGCCTTCGGAGTGCACTCACGGTTTCTGGCTGGTGAATCTCTGCAGAGCAGCGGAACTCAGAGATTGCTCCCTGTTGCTTAGGAAATGACAAGAAAAAGACGTCTTTTTTTTTTTTCCCCTGAAATCTCTTCAGTCTATGATTTGTTGTTTCTTTGGTTTTGGTTTTGGTGCTTTCTGTTTTGCTTGTTGTTTTGGGTTTTTTTTTTTTTTTAGACAGATTGTGGATTATAGCGCACTCGAGCTCACTGTGTAGTCTAGGCTGGCCTTGAACGTCTGGTAATCCTCCTGCTCCAGCCTCCCAAGCCCTGGAGTCACTGGCGTGCACCACCACACCTAACCGTTTTGTCTTGCGGAGACAGGGTCTTGCCATGTAGTGCAGGCCCTCTGCCTTACACCTGGGACCGGGGGCCCAGGAGGCCACTTCGGTGGGAGCCCCACCCTTGGCAGGTGTGGGGCTGCGGTGTGGCCACGTGGACCACCCTGTCAGCCCCGGCTCCTTTACAGTGCTGCTGATACGGGCCAGCTCGGCTGCCTTACCCCTCTGGTCACCTTCAGGAGAGGCCCCACCGCCTGTCCCCTCACTCCTTGCACGCGGCTCCTGTGCCTCCCCTACAGGCCTCGTCCTCCTGCCCCGCAGCAGAGCGCCAGCCCATGGCAAGTTTCTGTCTCATGCATGGCTAAGACTGAGGCTTGGTGCATCCCAGATCAGGGCAGGCATGCTCAGAAACTGAGAGGAGCCAGGCTTGGTGGCGGCACAGGCCCGTAACCCCAGGACTCAGGAGGCTGAGGCAAGAGGATCGCAGGTTCCAGCCCCCCCTGGGCTACATAATAACTTAGCAAGACCCTGCATATATATGCATGGGGATTGGCTTTAGTTCAGTGTGAAGTCCTTGGGCTCAATCCCCAGTATACTGCCCCCCAAACAGCTTTTTTTCCTGGAGCTAGCATAGTAATGGTAGAGAAACATGAAAAAATAGACTACAGACTACTTAACTAAAAATACATTAGGTTTTTAAAAGTGTACAGTTCAATGGTTTTTAATATATTTGCAGTTACCCAGCCATCACCACAATCAATTCTAGAACATTTTCATTACATGAATAGAAACTCTGTGGCCATTAGCTCCGCCTTGGTTCCCAGCTCCCACCCCATCCCCGCCGCAGCTCTGCTTTGGGTCTGTGGATCTGCAAGTGTCAGAGCTCAGTGTAAGCCAAGCCAGGCCACACATGTGTTTTGTTTGTTGAGACAGGGCCTTGTGATGTCTCCCAGGCAGCCTTGCGCGTACTGTACAGCCCAGGGCATCCTGCTGTGCCAGCCTCCCTGGCGCCCCCAGTGGCCCCTGGAGCTGTGCTGCCAGCAAGGGCAAGATGAGAAAGAGGAGTGGAGCCCAGCCTGTCCCCTAGGCGCAGGCAGACCGCAAAGGCGCCCCTGGGCAGCAGAGCTTCCGGTGGTAGAACAAGGAGAAACGGGAGCGGAGAAGCGAGCCCGATCCTCACTGGACATGGGATCCCCCTTCCTGCGCATTAGTTGCACAGCTGCTCAGCTGGAGGAAGGCCTCTCTGTGTGCCCCAGCCAGGCACGGCAAGGCAGCCAGCCCTTGGGCATGGAGCAGGCATTGAGACCCATTCCACAGATAGGGAGACTGAGGGCAAGGGGTGAAGGCACCTGCTTTTCAGACCAAGATATTTCCCACTTCCTGGCCGTCTTCCCTTTTCTAGGGAACTCAGGAGCTCCTGGAACATCTGGGGGGCTCTCCAGATGCAAATTTCCCGGGGAGCAGGCCAGGCTTCTCTGGGGTGGGATGAGAAAGCCAGCAGCTGTGGTGGCACCCGGGTTCTCCTAGCCAGCTGGTGAGGGCTGGGTGTGACGGGGCAGGGCTAAGAAGCACCCTGGGATGCCCAGGCCACCTCTGTCATGGCTGGGACTTACATGCCTCCAGGGATAGGTGCTCACTCCCCACCAGGAAGCCCATGCCAGAGTCCTGCCGTCCCTCTCCCTAAGCTGTGGGGTGGCCTCAGAGGCCCTGAACAGGTGGTTGCTGGTGACACAGCTGCCCTCTGTGACTACCAGAGCCTCCCTTTCCTCACCTGTAAGTGCAGGTGTGGAGAACCTGTTGTCTGGTTCCCGAGGACAAGGGAGGTGGCATCATAAAGTGACACCTCCAGGGCCAATTTCTGCTCAGCCCTCTCCTTGAGGGTCCCATCTCTGTTCTTTTCTTGTGGGTGTTGGACCCAGTCCCTCTGAGATTTATTGCTTTGGCTCCAGCTGTCCCTTCTGATCATGTCCCAGCCTGTCCCCATCACTGTCAGGATGGGACCCAAAGCCACACCTGGGACCCTGATGGGCTCTGAACAAACCTGGATGCATTATCACCTCCCCAGTTTGGACACAGATCTTGGTTATGATGGCCAATGAGGCAGGGGCCTGCTCTGTACCATGGCGTCTGGTAAACTGAGTCAGCTCAGAGATGGGTGGGGGTGGGATGTGCTCTGGGTCCCCCAGCAACCCAGGGTGCTTTCTCTGGGCAGGGTGATGTGCCACATGTCCCCACCTTACTTGGCCACGCTGCAGCTGAGCTCTCTCTGTGGCCATGCCCCCACTGTGCTCTGGAACCACCAGAAGGGGATGTGAGCCCAGTGGGAGGCATGAGCTGGGCGCGGGCTCAGCTCGCCCTGACCCCAGCAGCCCAGCGAAGCCCCTCCCCCCTGCCCTCAGCCCATGCAAAGATCGTGGGGCCCAGAGGAGCTTGGGAGTGGGAGGGGCTGGGAGAGGCCCTCGGAGCTTGAGGGGCCACCAGCTGGGATTCTGGTCTCACCCTGCCCTGAGGGAACTCCTGGGTGTTGATGGTGACCTGGCCACCGTCACCCTGCACAGTTTAGATCACAGGCTCACCATAGGTCACCTGTGAGTGAATTCTCATCATCTTTGTCTTTTGGAGCTGTGTCGAGGCCCCGTGGCCGGTCAGTGACGGAGCCGGGGTCCCAGAGACCACGTGTGAAACGCGGGCTGGTGCCTCGCACACCTGTCTGGCACCATTTCCATCAACAGCTCCGCAGTGCACATCCTGTGCCGCCTGCCTGGGCCTGCAGCTCTGCTCTCACTACCCCACTGTACACACCCTCTTGACCTTTGGAGAGCAAGTTTCCCGGGCCCCAGTCTTTGGGTTTTTTGTTGTTGTTATTGTTTTGGGGTTTTTTTGGCAAGTTTTGAGACAGGGTCTCACTGTGTAGTTCAGGCTGGTCCTGACCGCCTTCACAGCCCAGACCAGCCTCATACTCATGATGATCCTCCTGCCTCAGCCTCCTAAGGCTAGGGTTACTTCAGTGTTTTCTGTAGCTTTTAGGTAACTGGAGGATATGAGCAACAGTAGATCTCTCCCTTCTTATAATTAAGCGCATTTGTCCAGGGTTTGGGTTTGCTGCTTGTTCTGTCGACACAGTGGGGCGTCTGTGAGCATGGCCCTTAGCCCCTCCTGAGGTTCTTTGTGGCTAGGAAGGCCGGGCAGGACCGGACAGATGACAAATCTAGGTCACAGCCCGGCAGGTGGAGCTGGGGCGCGCAGCTTCCTGTTCCCGCTGCCTTGGGGTGTGGGCGGAGGCTGTGGACAGGAGCACCACCCCTCCCCCCCCCGCTCAGCAGGGGGTGCCTCTCACTGTGGAAGCTGTCAGCCCTACGCTGTCACAGGTGCCTCCATTCCCTGTTCTGCAGACCCAGGGAGCCACAGTCCACTCTTGACAGAAAATACAAAGTGAGATGCTCCAGAAGGAAACAGCCTGTGGGCATTAGATTCTGTCTGAGAACGTATGACGGCATCTTCACTGCGCTGCGCGGCCCTTGGACAGTTCATTCCTGTTGTTGTTCATCTCTACCTGTGCCCGAACTTGAGCTTTCTCCTAGGGGTGTGTAGTGAGAGTGTGTGAGTGTGTGAGTGTGTGTGTGTGTGTGTGTGTGTGTGTTGGGAAAGCATGCTAGATACAGTGTTTTGGCTCCACGGGGGTCTTGGAGCAAACACCCATGAGTAAGGGGCACCACTGAGTATTCCCCCAGACTTGTAACTGTTAGAAGGCACTTGTCATTAGAGCTTTAGGTTATTGGTAACAGAAATCCACTTCCTAGTGGTTTCCCTGAAAGGGGAATATTGGCCAACAAAGCAGGCTTCAGGCACAGCTGGCTCCAGGAGTGACTCAGGAGTCCGCCTCTCTTTGTGCTCCCATTCTCACTACCCTTGCTTGGTCCCTGTCTCAAGAGGGTTCTGTCTGGGGCTGGTGAGATGGTTCAGTGGTCTAAAGCACCTACTTAGAACAAGCTAAGCCAAGCAAAGCACAGGGACCACAGTTCAATCCTCCAGCACCACATGCCAGCCCGCCTGCCCCCTGGTGGGCTGAGCTGGCCACACACTAAATAAATAAATAAATAAATAAATAAATAAAGAGGGTTCTGTCTTCCTGGGAGTCCCAGAAAGTTCTAGCTCATCTCTCTTGGGGGTAAGCTTGGGTTGAAACTGAAAATGTAAACTCTTTATGCCTGGGCTGCCTCTGCCGGTCCGGTGTGCGTTGAGTGCATGCGATGGTGCTGCTCCCCAGGGCCTGAGGGAGCGGCTTGCCAGGGGAAGGAGCAGCGGGGCAGGGACAAGCTGTGCTGCGGGGCCCTGCCATGATCCCCCTTCCTGGCAGGAGACTTGGCTCAGCAGGGCTGGGATCCTGGTGAAGACGCTGCAGCTGGAGGTGAGGGGTGCGCATGGCCCCAGGGCTCAGGGCCTGGAGCCCAGCACCAAGCCTTGGGCCCACTGCCATCCAGGTTGTCCTCTTGGCCTCAGTTCTGTGCACCGTTTCTCTCACCTGACACAGTGGCTGTCTCACAAGATCCCAACTAGGTTCAGGGATAGGCTGGCATGTCGCTGCCCCCAAGGCCCTCCCTTCTGCCACATGATATGGATGTGTCCATGGGACATAGCCACCAGCCTCAGCCTCCACAGCTCTGTGGACCAGACCATCCTTGGCTACCCCAGCAGCAAGCAGAGACAGCGGGAACAGGGACCCATTCCAAACAACCAAACAGCACAAGACGCAGCCCCTAGAGGCAAAGCCGTTTCAGGGAGCCTGCTCTGCTGTTCCAGGCATCTTAGTGACCTTCACTGCACTGCAGAAGTGGGTGTCTGCCAACGTCCAGGAGTCCACGCACACCCCCCACTGCCTGCATGGGCCGGGCAGGAGGGCTGAGGCAGGCGGGCCCTGCAGCTGCCAGGGATCTCCCTCGCCGAGGCCCAGCCCCAGCTCTGTGACTACAAACCCTGTGATTTTGGAAGTCTGTGGTTTAGAGAGTCTATGACTCAGTTTTCCAAATGGAACATGGATGGGGAAAACATTCTAGAAAAAGCCACACAATGTGGTCCCACTTATGTAAAGTCGAGGGGCGTGTGTCACCATTTATGTCACTTGAGTGCCCCTATCTTTGCAGGAGAACTGTTCAGGGAGATTGGCTTCAGACCAAAGTCAGGGGCTCACTGTGGGATGAGGTCCAAGTTTGGCCAGGATGTCGCCGAAGAGGGTCCCTAGAGGTCCCCAGCACCTCCGTGTCTTATACTCATCTTTAGCCATTGGGCATACTTTTAAGTCTTTTAAATGTCATAGTAAGTGCCATTTTCAGGGTCTATGCAATGCCATCTAATTTCTAGTGGCCTAAGTGTGGGGGTAAATGCAAGCAGAAAGTGCTGGAAGGGTGGCTGCAATCACCCCTCAGGAGTGAGGGAGTAAGAGATTTGGGAGGCGAGAGAGGAGGCTTTCTTTTGTTCTGGGAGAATAGATGCTATTTGTAGAATCCATACTTCATTTCTTTGGCATGCAGGGCATCCGCAGGACCCCGAAGGCTGTGTGCTGGGATCCACAGGGGTGGAACAATGGTGGCTGTGCTGTTCCACCACTGGGCGGCCTGGCCCCATGAAGAGGCCCATCTCAGGGCTCTGTGGCCCTTGCTGGGACACCTGTGGCTCTGAAATCTGTCACCCGCTCACTCCGACCTTCATCCTCCCTGCCTGTAGAGCTCTTGCTCAGGGACAGAAAGCTGCAGGTGGCAGGCATGATGGATTCCCTGGTGCCTGTCAGCCTCCAGGTTGGAATTTTCCAGTTGGAGGAGGGGAGTCCTGCCTGGGAAGTGTTTCCTGAACCACCCCCTAGCAGCTGCCTTCTCTCCCAGTCTTCAGGGAGAAGGCAGAGGCAGGGGCATCTCCAGAAACCCCAGCAAATGACTCTGGGGTACAAGGCTCTTTGCTGGGGGGCTTGTTGCCCCAGTCCCCAGCCCACAGAGCCAGCTGGGTGGGTGGGGAATCCTGTGCTATCGCCCCTGTTAGGGGCAGCAACCCTAAGGCCAACTGCAAGCCTCTTCCCTGAGTCAGGGAAGAGAAACCTGCTCCCACACACTAGGACAGGCAGTGCCTTATGAATGTCAGGGTCTTTGCTGTTTGCCTTTTGCTTGCTTGCTTTTTTTTTTTTTTGAGGCAGTGTCTCCAGCCTGAGCCAGCAACTCCCCCCCTCAAAAAAAAATCCTTCTCAACTTGAGACAGAGTCTCGCTGTGTAGTACTCAGGATGTAGCCCAGATTGGCCTCAAACGCACAGTGATCCTCCTGCCTCAGCCTCCTGAGTGGTGGGTGACTGGCCTACGCCCCTGGGCCTGGACACTTGCGCTGGTTTGAAGTAATAGCAGAGCATAGAAGAAATGCAGGTCAGAGGGAGAAGTGCCCCCAAAGCAACAGGTGTACAAGCAGATGCCATGCCACCCCAGAAACAAAAGAGAAAGCACAGGCAAGCCAAGCCAGGCACCCGATTCTCCTGAGTCTCAATTTCCTCTTCTGTCAGATGTGAGTGAGAAAGAAGCCCCTGCTGCACCTTGGCTGAGTTAGTTAGACCTGCATGCATCCTAGGTGGTTGTATCATTTTTGGACAGCTCTGGGGCAGGCTGTGCCATGTGCAGCCCCAGGCCTGAGCCCGCCTCCCTGATCAGCACTTCAGGGACAGACTCAGGGCACAGCAAGGTCACCGCTCTGGAGTCCTCTGCACCGGAAGCCTTGTGCCGTCCTCCCAGTGCCCTGCCTGGGCTGCCCAGCTGCCCCGCCAGGACAGTGCCCCATCTGAGGACACAAGCAGGAGACTAGCCGAGCCCCACCTCTGCTGTGCCCCTTCAGGAAGCCACCCAGCCCTTCTGAGGTCCTTTTCTTGCCATAATTTGTTGGGCCAGGGGTCAGGACAGGTTGGAAGGAAGAGTGTGGGCCTCTCCCTGCTGGTTCCTCCCCTGAAGTTTATTCTTCCCCGCAACACAGCTGTGAGGAGCAGGTCTCAGGGTGCCCTGCTTGCTGCCTTGTGGCCGTGGCCTCTGGCTGGTGCTGATTCCATGCCTTTCCAAGGTGTTGGTGAGGGTGGAAATGTATGGAGAATGATCCGCGAAGGCCTGGAGGTGGGTTTGAGATTCTGGAGTTTCAAATGGGAAACAGAACAGACTGATTAGCTAGCATGAGAGAAGAGAGAAAGCTGTATGGAAGAAGGGAGGAGGAGGGGGCCTGGGGGAGGCTGAGAACTGGCTGCTCTAGCATCGCTCAGTCCCGGCTCATTCCACCCCAGGGCCTGGCCTGGCTCCCCCTGCCCCCGTGCTCCTCCTCCGTCTTCCAGTGTCCAGGTCTCCTTCTCCCTACCTCGCTGTCTCCCTGCTTTTCTGCTTTATTTGTATTCTGATCCTATGACCATGCAAAATTACATGTTGGAGCTAGACAGGGTGGTGGCTGCCTGCAATCTCAGCACTCCAGGAGGCTGGGGCAGGACGATGGAAGGCGTGGCAACTCAGCAAGCTCCTGTCTTAAAATAAGGTTTTTATTTCACTTTTTATGGTTTTGTGAGATAGGATCTCACTGTGTAGTTTAGGATGGCCTTAAACTCACTGTGTAGCCCAGGAGCTTGCCGTAATCCTCTTGCCTCAGCCTCCTTAGTGCTTGGATTACATGTGTGTGCCACCATGCCTGGCCCTTAAAGTTTTGGTGTTTTTTCTTTTCTTTCTTTTTTTTTTTTTTTTTTTTTAAGGTTTGGATGTAGCTCAGTGAGAAGGCCCTCAGTTCAAGCCCCACACTCCCTCCCTTTAGAGGTACAGCCTATGAGGGCAGGTGCCTCATGCACCCATAAACCGTGTGCTACTGGTCCATAGGCATTCCTGGCTGCTAGAGGGTGGGTGCCCAGAAAGCCCCAAGTGAGGGAAGAGGCGCCACAGCTAGACCAGAAACTCTGCCTGGCCCCGGATGGATTCCTTTTAGACCATGACTGGCATGAGTGGCAATCACTGCAGTGTGACATGCAGCCACTGTGGGCTGCGAGCCCTCCTGGGCCCTGTGACATCGCTGTCAGGATCTCATTTTAGGGTAGCACCATTTAGACTCACAGGAGGCAAGTGATGTGCTAGGGTCTTCAGTGGCAGCACTTCAGGCTTGAGCTCTAGGAGCAGGATGGCTTCTGTGTTCCTGGGCCTCCCTTGGAAAGCAGTTGTCATTATTGCAGTCCCCAGGGCGGTGCGTGCATTTTAGCAACAGATTTCCAGGTTTCCAGCGCGGGCTGGAAAGGGCTGCCTCACTGCTATGCCTGGCTGTTTCTGAGGCAGGCGGCTTGTGCAGCTCTGCAGCAAGAGCGCCGCAGGGTGGTAGCGCCCGGTGATGCAGTTGCTATGGCGACGACCACCTCCGCAGTGATTGGTCCAGCGTGGTTGTGCTCCATCACTCCTTGGGAGCTGTGTGGTGGGGAAGCTCCTGCGCTCCCACCCCTCCTCCGGATGCTGCCAGAGCAAACCCCGCGCAGACTAACCCCAGCCCTCCCCCTTCTCCTCCCTGTGCCCTGACACCCCGGATGTGCAGGAGGGAAACATCCTGAGGAGGTCCCAGGTAGCAGCAAGGCAGACGCCCCCACCCAACCTGCGGCCACGGTGACTCACTATCTTCTCAGGCTCCTGGGCACAGTGTAGGGACCAGCGTGCTGAGGACCCCTCAGCGCCCGTTGCTGCCGCCCTCCCTCCACTCCCGCCCCAGCCTCTCTGGATGAGCCTGCCACCCCCGGGAATGTGACTCTCCCTTCGATTTAATTTTAATCCACATCTCTCTTGGGCATCCTGCTCTTTCTCTTAACCACACTGAGCCTCCCCAGCCAGAGAAGAAGAGAGAGCAGGGGAGACCGACTTGGACAGGATGGCTTGCCGAAGACACTATTTGTGAGTATATGTGGCAGCGTGCCTGAAGCCTGAGGCTGGGGGTTTGAGCTGAGCTGGCAGCTGGAGTGAGGGGCTTAGTGGAGGGGGGGTGCAGGTGACTTGTAGAGGGAACTAGTCGCTTTGCAGGGGTGCCTCTGCTTGCCTCCTGTGGCAGAGATGTTTGTTGGTGGTGACGCTGAGAAAAAGACTATTAGTCAGCAAGTCTGCATCAGGCTATGAGATTTGCTGGCTTAACGGGCAGGTATCCCCCCTCCCAAGTCCATATGCGGGGTCCTCAGACCCACTACTGTTTGGCTTTTGATGCAGCCCATTTCAGAAAAGCCTTTGGAACCCAGTACATCCATGACCAACACTGCAGCCATACCAGATGGAAGGTGGCAGCCAGGCTGAGGCTACACGGAGGTGCCGCATCCTCCATGGCCTATCTCCCCAAGCAGTGTGGTGTCCATGTCCAGCTGTGATGCCCAGGTGATCTGTGGGCAGGGCTGAAACAGAGTTCCTGTCGGCTGGGCCTAGTGCCAGGGGCAGAAGCCGGCAAAATCTTGGCGAGGCAGTGACATCACAAGACCTGAGTATTTATGGAAACCAAAGCCCATGCTTGGTTAAGCCAGGCACCCTAGGGGGCAGTGGGCTCCTAGTGCCAGCGTCCTAGCAGCTCTCTGGGCTCTGCACTGTGCTCTTCAGGGGGAGCAACCTTCCCTCTCCTACAGGACCCTGGGCTATTTAGATTGAGGCTCAGCTTTGGATCTCCCCCTGCCTGGGCATTCACCCAGTGCAGGGTGCTGTTTGATGACCTCAGATTTTATGAAGTTAGACAGCAGAGCTAGATGCTCGAGACTTGGGCTAAAGGAGAGCCCTGGAGCCCTCTGCAGGGGCCGCACAGGGCTGCCCCACTGCAGCCCCCTTCCAGGGTGAGCAGTCTCCTCCCTCTATGAAGGGCGGTCCTCATGCTAATGAAGCAGGAAGAATGTAAACACAGCCTGCTCAGCCTGCCTCTGCGAAGCTCCTCAGCAGAGCCCTCCAGCCCCAGGCCTTGGGAGGTGGAGGTGGGCAGTGGTGGGCAGTGGTGCAGTGGAAGGCCGCAGGGAGGCCCCTGTGGCTCAGGTTGGCCTTGATGTCCACTTGCGTTTCTTGTGGAAAAGCCCACAAGTTGGTTTGCTGGTGTGCACAGGACACGCTGGAGCTCTTGTTCCCTGTGGCGAGGCCTTGGCTGTATTTTTAGAAACATAGTAAGTCCTTTCCCGGTGTTCTGTCACCGCCTCCGCGTAGCACTCGTTCTCTGGACAAGCTGTGTGTTGCCTGCCACACCTTTGCCAGGGCCTAGGAGCTTGATGTCTGAGAAATCCTCAGTTTCCAGGGGCTGTTAAGCCCTGGGGGGAGGTAAGATGTCACCAGGATGTTGTGTGACAGTCTCCAAGGAGAGTAACAGTCCCTGCTCTGTTTTGGTTCTCAGAAATGCCTGGTCTGGGCAGGCACAAAAGTTCCACATTAGAGATGGGGAAACTGAGGCTTGCCAAGTATCCCCTGGAACCTTGCAGCATGCTAGCTGGAGGCAGGGGTGTGGATTTGAGAGCAGGGTCTGTCTGCCCAGGAATCACAAGCACTGCAAAGTACCCTACTGGGCCCACTGCTGCAGACTCAAGTCTGTGGGGCTGGGGCGGGGGGGCACGTGGCATCAGGATGCACTCAGTCCCCCAGGGGAGGGTGGTAATGGATGTCTGGCTGCGGTTGGGGCTTTGGAGACAGCTGCTCTCTGCGGCAGCACTGCAAGGCAACCCTAGGTCCCGGCTTCAGGAACACAGAGTCCAGTGACCTTTCCTGTGGTCTGGTGGCTGAGGGGAGTGAGCCGGTCTGCCTTGCCCACCTGGGAGAAGGCCAGGCCTGTCAGGGGTCATGTTTCCTGTCTCCCCTCCCTGAAGGTCTTTGCAGCTTTCTCAAGACCTTGGCTCTCCATCTAGGCACTGTGACATCCAGGCCAAATGCCTCTGCAGTGTCACACTCCAAACTTTTGGCACCAAAATTCCAAATAGACTAGCAGGGGTGGGCCCTGATGTCATGGAAGGATGTAGGACCCATAGCACCTGACCCACCTGGCTAGGACTGTGGGCAGGGCACCTGCTGCTGCGCAGCTCCAGATGTTTAACTTCCCTGGCAGGTGCAGATTCAACCATGGCAACATTGTGGCCAACTGCAGAATCCCCCTGTTTGGCCTCAAAGCTCACCCCTGTCCCTTCCCTTCCCAGGAACTGAGCCCTTGATGGACAAATTCTCTACAACTGGGCTAAACCCCAGCCTCTTTTAATTTTGATTTTGAGACAAGGTCTCACTAAGTTGCTTAAGCTGGCTTTGAACTTTTAAATAGTCTTCGATGCTCGCAAATGCAGCGTTATTGACTGAAGCTCAGAGGAGGGAAGGAATTTGCCAAGGGTCACACAGCTGTTCCTGCTGTGCACCTGGCAGTGTTGTTCTTCCTGCAACATGCCACACCCAGACCTGGATAGCCACTCCAGTGTCCCTCTGATTTGGAGGAGCCCTGACGGGAGGCTCATGGCACTCCCATCCCCACATTGCTGTGTGTTTTCTTCTCCTTTGCCCTTTGTCATGGACCTAGATGCTCAATGAGGGGAGCAGGGTCATCACTGAGAACTCGGTAGTTCTTGGAGGTGGCCCAGTGCAAGAGATGAAGGATACTCATGAAAGCAGAAAACTTATTTATCAAACAGGCAGAGACCATGAAGTCCCGGAGTCCAATCCTTAATGCAGCTTGCTCATAAGCCCAGTCACTGCTCTAGTGACAGCTTAATGAAGAGTGTCTTAGTGACAGTCAGGCCCCCTTTAGTGACCGTAGTAGTGACCACACTGGCTTCCTGGTCGTTGCACAGCAGTGAACTTGGAGAGCTCTCTGCATGGCCCCTCCAGTCCTAGGGCTCAGGTGCAGGCAGTGGGGCTGCAGAGGGTGCTGAATCTTTCCTCCCCCACTACGGCCATTCACCCACACAGCCATGCATTCATTCCTGGCCTGGCCCTGCTCTGGCCCTGCCTCCCTCCAGCAGGATGGGCTCTGACCACCAAGCATGTAAGTTACAGACCCACCTGGTCTTCCCCACTTAGCGCGCCACCCTACCCTGCTGCTGTGGGTTTGCCTGTCCCGGGGTGGAAGTGCTGACTGCTTGTTACCCCAGGGATTGTCAGCCTATAGTGAGTGCTCAGGAAATCTGTGTTAAATGAGTGGATAACAGGTTGGGTGTGGGGTACTGCCCTAAACAGGGATATATAGCCAGATAAGAAATAGTTTCTGCATGCTGGGAGCCAGCAGGCTGGTGGAGGAGACAGATGCTATGATATGATATCAGCACACTGCCCTGGGCTGGAGGAAAGATGGCCCATAAGCAGAGAGAGAGATTACTGTGGTCACCTGAATTCTGGAGATAGACTTCAAACGTGTCAGTAGTCAAGGAGGGGAGGACTCAAGCTAACACGAGCCTTGGGGGGAGGGTTTTGAAGCATTAGCTGCTTTTGCCCTGGCGGGCATTGCCCTTCCATTTCCCATTGTACAAATGGCCTTTGAGACCTATGGAGCCCCAGTTTGAGGAGCCCCAGGTGGCAGCTAACCAGGCGCAGAGCCAGTTGGGTCTGATGGTCCAGCACAGAAGCCACTGTGACTCTGTGAGTCTGTAGGCCTCTGGGCATGACATCTCAGAGTGAGAGGTGCATCCTCTCACTCTGGGGCAGGAGCAGGGTAGCACAGGTGTTGAAAAAGGGGGCGCTGGCAGCTGGGGGACGGGGGCTGAGGTTGCATCCTGGCTGCAGGGGGAAGTCAGGCAGGGGACCCAGCAAGGAGGCCCAGAAGGGCCCTCAGCTGCCCTGCCCCTGACTGGTACTGTACATGGCCCAGAAGAGCAGCTCCACTCCCTGGGGCTGGGGCTTGAGGAACAGCTCTATTCCTTGCAGTACCCCTTGGCAGCAGCCTGGAGGCCCTTCTGACCCTGCCCAAAACAGTAACAATAGGTGGGGAGACTGAGGCCCAGGCTTCCCTATCAGGCACATCTCAAGTGTGATCCCCAGCAGCCTTCCTCTACCCCCAGGCAATCACGCGATGCAATTGAGTGCATTGAGCTGTTTTCTGGGCATGCTGACTCATCTCTGCCCTTTTCAGCCCCAGAAGGTCCTTGGGCAGCGCCTAGGTAGAACCCAGAGCGGTTGAGACGCACAGGAAGGGGGCACAGCCCGTGTTCAGCAGGTACTCACTGACACCTGCAGTGGGCCCTGCTCTGGGCTTGGTGCTGGGCGCTAGGAGCAAAACAGTGGGTACCTCTGGCATGCAGTACTGCAGGGGAAGAGCACAGAGAAAGAGAGAACAGAGAACCTGAAGGAGTGCACATAGAGGGACCTGCCCAGCCACTCTGGAGGGCTTCCGGGAGGAGATGACCTTTGAGCTAAGCTCAACATGAAGACAAAATGGCCAGAAGTTGAAATGGTGTCCAGGCTCTGGGAAAGTCAGGCTGTAGGGGTTTGGTTAGGCAGGAGGCAGACTCTCTTGTGGCTAAGGCAACAGCTGGGAGGTGCAAGATTAAAAACAAGAAAGGAGGAGGAGGGTCCTACAGCTGGGGTTCTCCTGGTCCCCTACACACTGGTGGTCACCTCTGCTTCTGCCTGGTGAGGCCCAGGCCCAGAATCGCTCCCCCGGGACTTGCCACATTGCATGGGGCCTGGTATGATGTCAGCTTAGAGACTTCAGAGTGAATCTTCAGAGAGACGGGCAGGTGCCCACCTGTGATGCCACCTTCCAGCCAGGGGTGTGAGAACCAGGTCCTTGCAGACTCTCCCTGGGCCTCTGAGAGAACTGAGGCCAAGACTGGCGGCCCAGCCCCAGGCAGGACCTCGCTGGCCTGGGTGTCGTCCTCCATTGCCTTTCCTGGGTGGCCTTGAACTCGGGTGCCAGGCTCAACCTCCTCCTCTGTGGCATGGGCTGGCCTTCCACCCTGAGGCCAGTGTCCACCCATCTCCACCTCTGCTGCCCCTGTGTCCCTCAGTTCCTAGTTCCCTGTTCCCCAGGGCCCTTAGCTGCCTTGTGGCCCTGGCTTCTGGACATGCTCCTCAGGAGGCTTCTCCTGTTGAATGCTCACAGCTATGCCGAATTGGTGCTCAGACTGTCCTTTGCAGGCAGAGCTCAGGGTTAAGGCCAAGGAGCTGCCCTTCAAGCCGCCCTGGACCTCAAGTGCCCCTCCCCATACTTGCTCAGCTGGCTCAGAGACAGCCGCTGTGCCCTGTGTCCAGCCCCTGTCCTCGGGATGTGGGTCCTTTATCTGGAGGTGGCTGCAAGCCCAGCAGCTGGGGCCCTGAACCAGGCCATTTGTCCTGTCAGCAGACAAATATGAGGCCCCATGAGGCACTGTTGCTCGTGCTGACTGAGCTGCCTGTGGCTGGCTTTGGGGCTGCTGTTTCCCTGAGTGTCTGATGGTGGATCGGCCTGGGTCACCCATCTTCCTGGCCCTCACTGCAGGAGGCCCCCATGATGTCTCATGCCTTCCGTTCAGGTCCTTGTGAAGTAGAGAAGGAAGTCCATGCCCTGAAGTATGACCCTGGGCAGGCTGTCTGCTGCCTCTGCGCCCCTGATCGCTGGAATTGGAGCAGCAGGACGATGCTTCCCTGTTCCCAGGTTTTTCTAAAGGCATGGGAGGCCAGGAGAGGACAGCATTGTAGTTGCTAAAAGCCCCTTCCAATGTCCTGGCTCAAGCACAGCCCAGTCCTGTCTGTCACTTTTTTTCTTTTCTTTTTCTTTCTTTCTTTTTCTTTTTTTTTTTTTTTTTTTTTTTTGTATTTAGTGTAGGATCTCACTACGTGGATCATACTCCTAGTGATCCTTCTGTTTTCAGCCTCCCAAGCACTGGGATTACAGGCATGCGCCACTATGCCCAGTCTCAGTCACCATCTCAGCGCACCCCTGTGGTCTCTATGTTACTTTTGAGGGGCTGGGACCTTGTTCACTTAGCCCAGTGATCATTAGACAGCTGGTCTGTTTGCCAGGTGGGCCCTGTACATGTGGAGCTGACTTGAGAGGATCTGGGACGCAGGATGCGGGACAGAAGCATCTGCTGGGCCCCGTGAGGTCAGTTAGGAGTAGGGTGCAGGAGTGGCAGGGGGCCCTGCTGCACACCACCTTCCATCCTGTGCTGTGTGTATCCTGTCCTGTCCTCCCAGCATTCTACCGTCATGTCTGCTGGCCACCCTGGCAGGGTCCCTCCCTGTCACTGTGGACTTCAAGCTCCACTCGGGCCTTTTTCCTACCCACCCCAGCTGCCGCCGGAGGCTGGCCACAGCACAGGCTGCTCCTTGTTACCAGCTACCCACAAGGTCCTCTTTTCTGGCATCCATGGGGCACCTGGTCTAGCAAAGAGCCAACGGCTATTTTTCCAAATTGTGAGACTACACAGAAAGATTTTTTTTTTATCTTTATTTGAGAGAAGGAGGGGATATAGCACTTCAGACTGAGCACTCTTAATCCTTTTTTTTTTTTTTTTTTTTTGTTGTTGTTGTTGTTTTTAGACAAAGTGCCATCCTGCCTCAGCCTTCCAAGTGCTGAGATGGCAGGAGTGTGCCAGCATGTGGGCCTCTGGACCACTTTTAAATATGCAGCTCAGCAGCCCTAAATACATTCACGCTGTCCAGCAACACTCGCTATCTCTAGAACTCTTCTATCTTCTCAAACTGAAACTGCCATATAAACACTGATTCCCCATTCTTCCACCATTCTATTTCTGTCCCTAAATCTGACCGCTCTGGGGACCTCATAGAAGTAGAACCATAGGGTGTTTGTCCCTCTGCCACTGGCTTACTTCCCTTGACATAAACCTTCACACTAAAGTAGACCCCAAGGGTCACCTACATGGTGGCTTGTGCCAAAATGCCCTTCCTTTTGAAAGGTTATATAATATTTCACTGTGTGGATGGCCCACATGCTGCTGCTCCCTTTCCTGTGGCTGGGCGGGACCGCTGGGCTGCCTCTGCCTCTGGCCGTTGTGAACAACACTGCTGTGACAGGGCTGTCCACACATTCTCCAGACCCACTGTTGAGTGTTTTATGTGTGTTCTATAGGGCGGAGTTCCTGGAGCAGATGGAAACCCTGTTTTAACCTTCCCTCCAACACGGTAGGAACTTCCCCCCACCCCCAGTGTCCTTGCCCTCACTTGCTGCTGCCTGTTTTTTGTTTTTTGTTTTTAATAACAGCCACCCTAATGGGGTGAAGCGCTGTCCCATGAGGTTTGGATTTATACTTTCCAAGTAGGGGCAGGCATGAGGAAGGACCCGTAGCCTACAGAAAAGACCTGTACCTTTTTATGATCTTTTTATTGACTATGCCCGCTTTCTAGGAGTCCTTCCAGAGTTTCTGTGTTTTTAGCTTATGACCACCTCTGCTCCTGCGTGCCACAGCTTAGCACTGCCGCCCTGGTACCTCTCAGTGCAGACCAGGTATGGGGCGCAGCTCAGTGTGCAAAGTGTGCAAGGCTCTGCTTCTGTCTGTAGCCTTGCCCAAAAGCAGACAGTGAGAACACTCTTGTTTAAAGTGGGCACCAAGGCACAGTCCAGCAGTCCCAGCCACATGGAGTCAGAGGTGAGGATCACTTGTGTCCAGGAATTCAGGGCCAGCACGGGTGTCCGGGCAACATCTCACCTCCATGAAAATAAGCCACCAGAAGCCTGTCACATGACATCAGCATACATCCAAATTTTCATTCAGGGTAGAAGGAAGGTCTGGCTTGTTGTATCTGCAGCCCTGCCAAGAGCTGTCACTGTTCAGAGCATTGTGTCACTGTGGTTAGCCGTTCTCGGCAGGCCAGAGTGACCCAAAATCCCAGTCACTGTCATGTAACCAGAGAGGCCACTGTCTCAGGGTCTCAGGGGTCAGCCCACCCACCAATACTGAGCTGGGCTGCATGGTCTCCCTGGTCAAGTCTTCTCTTGTTTCCTTTCATGATGGGCTGCTTGGGGTATTCTGTGGATGCCACTGGAAGTGGCACAGGCAGCTCATGTCATTAGTTTCAGTACAGAGGAGCTGGCAGTGGACCTCTTAGGGTGTGGGCAGGGATGTTGGCCGAGGGATCTGCATGGGCATGGGACTCTAGGGTCCAGTTGGGTCTGCATCAGTAGGTTCTTCAAGCTAAGATTCAACCTTCTGTGCGTGGAGATCACAAAAAGCTCCTGAAAGCAAAGCTTGAACTTGCTGGTACCACACACCCCACTGAATGAAGTGGTGTGTGGGTACAGCTGCTGTGGTCCCCACCATGTCCCAGGTCCATAGTCTCAGGCCCATGCATTGTGTCACCCACTTGGAGCTGTGTGTGTGTGTGTGTGCGCACGCATGCGTGCACGCATTGTGTAGCTGGCCTACGCTGGTTTCGTCAGTCCTGAGGGGTGTAGACATTGTCCTCAGCATTGTTCTCCACACAGTGAAGTGGACCTCACCAGTGATATGCTAGGCAGGATGAGTTTTCAAGAGGTTCAGATACACAAGACGATGGTATAGGGCATATGCAGTGGAAGGTTCTGGAAGCCTGGAGGGGACAGACCATGTGGCTCCACCGAGGCCCATCTGCTGCTGTGACTTTGGCAGCTCCCAGGACACTGAGCTGTCACAGACGCTGAGACACGGTGGGTGGAGAGCAGTGGTGGAGCCACATGGCCTGCCCCCTCCATCCAGGCTTCCAGAACCTTCCACCGTGGTCCTGGGTAGTCAGCAGGGATTTTTCTGAGAAAGCCACATACTCTGTGGACCTCCTAGGGTCTCTCTGTGACCAGGAACTTCAGCCTGCACAGGTTTCCTAATGTTTTCAGCATCATGGAAAATTCAAGGTGGGCAGATATCACAGTGTCCATAGGGTGGCATGGTGGTGACAGGTGGTGATGTCCTCTAGGATGCTGCCACTGGGAGAAATGGGTAGAGAGAGGACAGGACCTCCCTGTATTCCTTTTCCTCAACTGCAGATGAATATAAAATTTCCTCTCTCAACTAATCTTGGGGCTACTAGGGCTCGAACCCAGGGCCCTCATAGGCACATGCTCCCACTGATCTATCTTCTCATTCTCTGCGCCTCAGCAAGTTCAAGTGTAGACAGTCAGGAGGCAGGTGATGGGTCTCAGGCCTGGTGACAAAGAGGGAGAGAACAGCCAGCCACCTTCCTGCCCCAGACGTTCAAAGGGGCACCCATGGCTACCAGCCTGCACCACCTTCCCTCCCTAGAACTAAGACACTCCATCCTCTCACCTCCAAGCTGAGCACGGGTGTGTGCACATGCCACACACACACACACACACACACACACACACACACACACACACCCTCTGCACTGGTCCAGAGCCCACCGCAGAAAGGCAGTACCAGCCCCTTGGGGGACCCTCTCACTTGGGTCTGAGAGCCCCCTTCGCTGCCCTCAGCTCCCTCCCTCCATTCTGACAGCGCAGTCCCACCCTCTCTCCTGCCTCCAGGCCTCGAGCAGCAGGCAACTGGGATTGAGACGAACTGAACATTCCTGCAAATGCCATTTGGAAGACGAAAATGGAAAGCAGTCGACTAAAACTAAAAGGTTACAGGAAAACAAGTACTTTGGATGATTCTGCCATTCTGCGAATTGACTGTTCTGTAGATTGGCTTTTGGCACATATGATTGTCTCAGGCGGAAGGAGGATCCAGGACAAGGCTGCAAGGTTGGGGCCAGCAGGGAGCCCAAGCCAGGCCCTGGTATCAGCGCAGGACTATGCCCATACCAGAATAGGGGACTGGTGTCTGCTCCTTTGCCTGGGGTGCACTCAGGACCTCAGTACCCTGCCCCCATCCTCAAGGGATGTGGCCTGGGGGGGGGGTCTGTCATGTCTGGGTGGGAAGAGCACCCTGCTCTGCAGGTGGCCAGGAGGAGAGCAGCTCATCAAAATACATTTTATTGGCACATGGTGCTTCATTCCTCATAGCAGTGTCCCTGGCATCTGTTTGGAATGGTTAATAAGGGACGGGATGCGTTTTTAATCACCAGAGCCTTCCTGAAACTTGCTGCCACCTCTCAACAGCCTGGCGCTGATAATGCTTAGCATTTCCTGCCATTACACTTCCATTGTCAGCAGAGAACAGTGTCCCCGAGGCTCTTAGACCCCCATGCTTGATGAGGCTTCCTCCCTGACCAGCCCCAGGGCTACAGAGCCCCTGGGCCTGGGCCCGCAGAACAGGGGAGAATCCAGGCCTCTTCCTGTCCCTCCCAGGGCTTCAGGGATAGAACCCCTTGTCTGCTGCTCCCTCATGGCTGAGGGACCTAGTGCTGCCCACTTGACCTCTCTGAACCTGTTTCCTTTCTTGTAAAATGGGTGTACACATTCCAACTTTGTGGGGTGGCTGTAAAGTCTCAGTGCACTGGGTGGCCCTGGCCTTTCTTCCCCTGGATTCCGCTGGCACTGGCTTGGGCTGTGGGGACACTGGAGCAAAGGATTGCATTAGTCAGGACTCTTGGGATCACAAATGAGAGAAACTCAGAGGGGCTGAAACAGCTACTGCCAGTGAAACTGGCTCCAAAGTGATTGGATGCTGGGGCTCGAGCACCTGGCTGACCATATGCTTTCTGTCCTGTCCGTGCGATGTGTTCCCTCACGGAGGGTCCCTCATCCTACTTGTCAGCCCTGGGGTCTGTGGCCATTCCTGATACGGTCCCCCAGGCCAAGAACTGGCCCTGGAGCCAGACACAGGGGTCAGCCCCATCCTAATCACTGGACTCAGTATTGAAGAGGGAGAGCCTTGGGGTAGGTAAGCAAAGGCTAGAGAATTAGAGCCAACAAGGAGTTTGGTCACTTTGGGGCAAGTTTAGACCAAGCTGGCAGCCTCAACTCAGGAGTGGGCTGAAGCCCCAGGCTGCCCAGGCTGTAGCCGAGGCACCAGGAAGACCAGCCTGGTGTTCCAGCCTGGTGACCGGCTCTACCCAGTGCAACACCTACACCTTGGTCTCCATGCATTCAGCGCCCTGTGGATGGGGACTGGGGGTGTCACACACCTGGGGAGTCCTGGGACCCTTGATGCTATGCCCTCCTCAAGCTGGCATAATTTCCTCTTTCTTTGGCAACTAGAACCTGCAAATAGGAACCTTTTTCTTGCTGTTTTGTTTTTCCTGTTTATAGAAAACAAAAGACAAAAATCTGTGTAGGGCATTGTGTGTCACCCAGGAACTCACTGTTTATCCCAGGTTGACCTCAAATCCTTCTCACTGGCACCTTGGGTAAAGGACCCATCTTGGCAGGTCTAGGCCTCCTTAGGAGGGAGTTGGAGAACAGGCCAGCATGCTTGGGTGCCAGCTGCCTGTCTCATGTACCATCTTTAAAATGGGTCGGCCCCAGGTTCTCAAGTGAGAATCAGTGCTTAGAGGGAGAGCGTACTAGAATTCTGCAGCTAGTGCTCCTCGAGCCCGTGGGCACTAGCTGTGCTGTGCTGTGGCTCCACATCCTCCTCAGCCAGGCCCTTGACCTGTGTCACATGGCCCTAGACAGGTGCCCTTCCAGGAGCCCAGGTCCAGGCCAGAACCTGACCTGAGAGAGGCCAAGGACTCTTGTCAAGATCCCCCAACCCACAGAGTGCAAATCTTGGGGTCAAGTCAGGCTTTGGGTGTTAGTGCTCAACACTAGGTGGGGTGTAGGTATGGACTTGGTCCTTGCCCTAGAGCAGCTGCTTAGAGTGTCTGCATGAGGGGCTGAGTGCCTGCGTGAGGTGACTCTGGCCTGCGCAGCATTAGCTCATCTTGTGGAGCAAATGAAGGATGCCATCATATCCTCTTCAGCCTGGGGACAGTTGTCTTTTCCCCTCTTACCCCATCTAGATGCCATCCTGTGCCTGGTTTGGCAAGCTGAGGGGGCTTGGTAAGCAGTGCTAAAAGTGGTTGTTGAGGGGCCCAGGTACCCTCTGAGATCCAACCTGAGTCCAGGGGGCCTGGGCAGAGGAAGCATCCGACCCTTGTGGACCACATGACCAGTGGTCCTGCCTGAGGGCCAGACAGTGCCATCACCAGATGGGCCTCCTCCAGGTGGTGGGGGGCATGATGCAGAGAAGAGGATGTGCAACCCACAGGAGTGCTTGGGGCACTTGGTTCTCTCTAACTGGAGGCCAGGGGTTTAGTAAGGGGGACAACAGACTCAGGACAGTGACCTAGTGGGGACCAAAGGACAAAGGGGGCTCAGGATGGAGGCGGACAAGGTAGAACCGTCCCTGGGCTGAGCTCCTGCTATAGGCATCCACCTGTCCTGGGGCCAAGCCCCTGAAGCCTCCTTCCAGAGCCACTACCGTCTGCCTGCCCAGAGTTCCGCATGGCAGGGGAGCAGAAGGAGGACACCAGCTGTCGCAGGGACACCTCAGGGCCTTGTGCAGAAGCTGCCCTGCGGCCTGGCCAGGCATGTTCCTCCTAGCTCCTGTTCCCCATGCCTGGCCCAGGGCTTCGTGAGCACTTCCTGTTTATTCAGAGAGCACTGCACCCTTGCACCCAGGGTCTGGGGCTCAGAGAATCTATTTGCAGACCCCTGTAGCCTCGGCTGGCTCCTTGCCCAGAGCAGGTGGCTTGCTGCTGCAGCCTGCAGTCCCCACCCGCTGAACAGGCCCAGCTCTCTTTCCCTCTGTACTTTTGACCCATGAGTGCAGGCTCTCTAAAAATTAGATCTTTTAAAGAGGTAGATGTGGTCAGGGACACCTGTACCCCAACACCTTAGGAGGCTGAGGCAGGAAGATTGCCGCCAAGAGTTCTGAGCCAGCTTGAACTATATAGCAAGAGCCTGTCTCAAAACAAAACAGAAACAAAGATGAGGCCACCTCGTCCTAGGGTGCTTTCCAGGTTTGCCAAGGCAGCCCCCATCCCTCCAGTTCCCTCATAGTGTGATTTTTGTGCCCTTTGAAGGGACCTTGCTCGTGTGTTTACAGCCTTTCTTTGTCCACACCTCCTGGGCAGTGACCACATCTGTCTCCTCCACTCTTGTCCGGCCCTGCACTTGGAGCACCCAGCCGGATGCCCGTCACCTGTGGGTGCCTCAGTTACCACATATGTGGAGTGGGCGTTGTGCATGTGGAATGCACTTTCAGTGGTGCCCCCTCCCTGAGCCCACAGTGCTTGGTGTACTCCTTGTGGTCAACCAAGGTCTGACAATTAAATGAAAAATTCCAGAAATAGTTCCTAAGTTTGAATCACCCTGATTATGGTATGCAGTCATAACTGTTCTCCTGTTTTCATAGTCATTGCTGCTAGTATCTTACTGTACCTCATTTAGAAATTAAATATTATCTTAAGTGTGTGCAGAGGGGAGATCATGCATAGAGTTTAGCTCTGTCTGCAGCTTCAGACATGAATGGGCGTCTGGCACGGGTCCCTGGGCACGCCTTGCCACCACATCCTGGGGGCCTGGTGTGACCTCGGTGCGGTGTGGGTACTCGGTGACACGAGTGACTTAGTGTCTGACATTGACCGCGACTCCCCCACCTGCCTCAAAAGTCAATAGCTTCTCTGACTGCACAGGGAAACTGAAAGGTTTCAGATGCACAAGTCCCATGCCAGAGCCCGGGGCTCTGTCCACATCTTCTGAGACACCCCTGCCCTGCAACAAGGAGAGTTTCTTTGCTCAGTATTTAAAACTTAGTACCTATTTTTGTTTGTTTGGGGTGTTTTTTGAGACTGATCTTGGTATGTAGTTCAGGCTGAGCATGAACTCGTTGTGTGACCCAGGCTGGCCTTGAACTCCTAGTGATCCTTCTGCCTCGGCCTCCCGGTGCTGGGATCCCAGGTGTGCGCCCATGCCCCGCTATTAGTCCAGGCTGTGGGCACTCTCCTGTGTGGAGTTGGCCCACGCACACTGCGCGTCATCGTTCCTTCTGCAGCCCTTCTCCCTCTCTCCTCCTTCCCACTGCCTTCATCTCTTCATCCCCTTTCCTTTGGGAAGAGATCGATCTGTCTATGATCTTTTATTTTGCTCTTTATTTATACTTTGGGTTTCTCATATAGGACAAGCCATATGATGTTCAGTCTTATGAAACTGGTTTATTTCACTAAACGTTACAGTCTCGAGGTGTATCCATTCCCTTACAAGTACTCAAGTGTATCCTTCTTTAAGGCGGAGTAGAGCTTCATTGTGTGTAAATGCCCCAGTTTCTTTATTCATTCATCTATTGATGGGTACTTAGGCTGCTTCCAAGATTTAGCTATTATGAGTTGTGTGCAACGGGGAATTTTCCAGATTCCGGGGCAGGGAAGCCTGGCAGGGTGAAGGATGTGGAGCCCAAGCCATGACAATCACTTCACTGTGCCCATGTGGGTCCGCCAGGGCAGTGGGCAGGGCCATATGGACCAGAGCCAGTCAGGAAGCCAGCATCAGGTGGACAGCAGCCCTCTGTGGCCTCCTCAGGGGAGGCTGCAGGGGGGCTGGGGCCCAGGCAGCACGCAGAGCAGAGGGCACACGGCAGCACCCGCGCCCCTCCATGCTTGCGGCAGAAGGTCAGCCCATCTCCCAGATCAGAAAGCAAGGCTCAGCCTGTGGCTTCAGGGACTAGCGTAGAGGATTCCTGGGGACTGTGTGTGCCCAGTACCAGCAGGAAGCCCCATCCATGACATCCCAGTCCCTGCTCTGTGACCGTGGGCCTACAGTCACCCCTGGGGTATACTGAGCAGGCTGGAGGCTTTCCTGGATTTGGGTGCAACCAACACCTTGTGCCCACGGAGTGCAAGGGGCTAAGGACAGGACATCCCAGGACCCAGTCCTCCCTGTCAGCCATGGTGTACCCAGGGCCAGGAAAATACCTCGCCTTGTGCCCTTGATTCCAGGAAGAGGCCCACAAAGCCGACTGAGCACAGAGACCCCATTGATGAAGGCTCCCTGCAGCCTTGTTTACTCGCTGGCCTTGGGCTGTGCCACACCCACAAGCCGGGACTGGGAGAGGTGTGTGCCCTGCTGCCTGCTGCCACTATGACAGGCCAGGAAGGTATTTTTCCATACCCAAAACACACCCAAGAGATGGAGCAAGTGGGGAATCTGTCTCGCAGAGAATGAAAAAGCCACACAGCTAGGCCCCGACTGGGGAAGACCCAGTGGAAGTCTTGGGTGTCTTTGGCTGCCATGTGTCCGTGGGCCTGGCAGGGCGGATGCCCTCCTCATCCTTGCTGCATTCAGCCCTGCCTTCCAAAAGCCACAGCTAGGTCTGTGATTCTTTAACACAATGGAGGAGACTGATGTAGCAGAGCAGTCTGGGGCCTCCCTGCCCCTCTGGACACTGAGACAAACTCCACAAATGGCCTCTCCCAGTCCTGTAGGGGCCTGGGGCCTCTGTGTCTTGTGCCGTGTCCTGGGGTGCCCTTGCCCCAAGCAGCCTCTGCCCACTGTGGACTCCCTTGCAACTCCCATTACAGAGTACCCAAGACTTAGAGCTGCTGCCTCAGGATGGGGCTCTGTGTGGTCCCAGAGCTGCTCCTCTGCCCACTGTCCATAGTCCCCACCTCCCTTCCTAGGGTCCAACTTGGCCCAGGGCCTGCCTGCTCCCCAGGATTCCTCCCACAGATCGCAGGGTGCCTGGAAGGATGCTCACTCCAGAGTGCACAGAATAGGACGAGCTTGGAAAGCCCCCACAAGGTTGCTAGTTATCTATTGAAACTAGCTGGGGGCTTTTGGAAAGAGAGGTGTATACAGGCAGACATGTCACCAGTGAGCACACTGGGATGGCAGGGGATGCGTGGGAAGGATTCAGGGTGATTTGAAGTTGGGGGTTACAAATTAGCACCTCAGCCAGATAGCACCAGATACAAAGCTGTTGGGAGGGTTAGAATAAAAAGTGGGGACCCAAGACGGGGAGGGGTGTGGAGAGACAGGCTTACCTGTAGGAGTGGACAGCAGCAGCCAGCCGCTCTGGAAAGCACTGAGTGGCTTCCTTTAAAACCAAGCGTACATGTGCCCTTGGACCGGGCTTGTGGCATGCTCCTGTGCATTTTGGTTTGGTCTGGTTTGGCCTGGTTTTGTGGCAAGGTCTCACTGTGTGGTTCAGGCCAGCCTTGAATTCACTGTGCAGCCTGGGCTGGCCTTGAATTTGAAGTGACCTTCCAGCCTCAGGCTCCTGCATACTGGGATGACAGACATGTCACCACACCTGAAAACATTCCTATTTTATAGAATTGGTAGCGTATGTTAATATATATTATGTATGTAGGTTATCTTGGATAATGTGTTGATCTTGTGTCCTATGCTCACCATTTACAGAATACAGACTCTGTCCCTGGCACTGTTCCAAGACCTTAAGTGTATTAACCTGTTTAATCTTCCTGAACACTACAGTTGAGAAAATTAAACTCAGATATAGAGGTTAATTCACTTGCCCAAGGTCATGCAGCTGGAATGCGGCATAGCTGGGATTTGAACCCTGACCTTCTTGGGTCTAAAACTCCGGTCTTCACCTTAAAACATCAACATCTCAGGGCTTGGGATATAGCTCAGTGGCATAAGCACCTGCCTGGCAAGTGCAAGGTTCCAAATTTGATCCCAGATACACCTTCGACGTCTCTATATAATATACACCATTATATGTAAGGATACTAGCCAGGTAGGTCTCTAAGATGGGTGTAAAGAGGTACTTTATGGTTTGTAAGACACTGTGTAGCCCACGCTGGCCTCAGGCCTACAGAGATCCTCCTGCCTCACCTTACCCAGTGCTGGGATTATAAGTGTGTACCACTATACTTTGCTAGGACACTTTTATCTTTTGGGAATGGTATCTCATTTCTCTTCAACAATTGTGTGGGTTTAGGGAGGGTTTATCACTGGCATATACCAGCAGGGGCAGATAGGGCTATGGTCTTGGTCACAGGGGCGTGGAGTCCGGGTGAAAGAGAGGGACACATGCAGGGGCAGTGCAGAGCCCCACAGATTAGCAGACAGTGCACACAGACTACACCAAAGCAGGATGGTAGACCTGGTGTCCAGTGGGGCAGGGGGGACAAATGCATTACAACTGCAAAGTTGAAGCCCACACACCCAGGCCTTAGGAGCCACTCAGACAGAAGTCCCTGTCGCTACAGGCCTGGGTAGGCCTGAAAGAGGCAAGGATTGAGGCAGGGAGGGAAGATGGGACAAAGGAGTTGGCCTGGAGAGGGAGCAAGGTGAGCAGTCACACAGCTGGCTGCAGGGGTGTTAGCCTGTAATCTCAGCACTCTGGAGGCTGAGGCAGGAAGATCACCGTGAGTTCTAAGCTAGCCTGCACTGTGTAGTGAGACCCTGTCTCAAAAAACAAAAAGAAGCAACAAATACATAGGCATTTGACATTTGAGCATCCGTAAGGGGAGTGTGGTTCCACATGCCCCAGAGCTCCCAAAAGGGCCGAAGGAGGAAGTGGAAGGAGCACCCAGGCACACAGCAGGATGAGTTCCTGGGGCCAGGGTACTCCACGTCATCTTGAATGTCAGGGCTGAGGTGGACGCTTTGTCGCGGTTGTGTGCATTGAGGGTGGCCAGGTGAGGCGGCGTCCCTGAGTTACTTCTAAAAGACAGTAGTGTATTGTCTTCTCATCTGTGGGGCTCTGCACTGCCCCTGCACATGTGGCCAGAGCAAGACAAGCCTGGGGATCCAGTCCCTTATAGGTGGCAGGCAGCCAGGGGACACTGCACTATTCCGTGGTGTCTTGGGCATCATTATTGGTGCTGCTGTAGGTGGCATGTTATGTCCCCACTGATGGCCAGGCTGGCAGACAGTGCCACACCCCTGGTGCTAACTCTGCTGTCTGTGAGGGATGAAGAACAACTCAGAGGCTGAGCAGGGCCCACCTGCTGTCACTCCACTGGCTCCTTCCCTTCTGGGGCTTTGCACGGTGTCACTGTTCCACAGCAGAACCCCCAGGCCCAGGGTGCATGGCCCCAGGTCAGTGTCCAGTAGGGGGCCAGGCCTATGCCCCACATGGCGGCACCCCTCGGGAATGGCACCTGGAGCAGAGGTGCTGTCACTCCCATGGTGTGAGGCAGGCACCAGACCTGGCTCCAAAGTCCAAACACAGGTGCCCTGTATCTCTGAGGCCCTAGGGGACAGATGGGTGTCCCATGTGGGAGGTGGCATGGCATGGAGGAGAGGTGCAGTCTGCAGGCACTGTCTCCAGGATGTGTCTGGTGTCCCCCTTGTAGCTGTTCCCTCAGGGGCAGGGAGAGTATGGGTTGGGGGACAGGCTGCTTTCCCACTGTGGGCCCCTGAGATGTGGCCTCTGGGGTACGTCCCCAGGCAGAGCATAGAGGAGCTCATGCTTCTAGTCTTAAGGTACATGAGGTGCCCTGAGGACTATCCTGCTTCTACAAATAGAGAAAGGCCCGGAAAGGTGGAGGGCCCTGCACTGAACCATGGCTATCATGCCTGGAGCTGGGATTTGATGGTGTTAGGCTGGCTCCCTGGCCCATGGGCATAGCAAGAACTTTATCAGAGAAGCCAGGGCTATGCCCAACACCCAGGGCCCAGATCCTGAGCTGGGCAGGGGACCTGGCTGCTGGGCTCCCCAGCTTTGGGGCTGGGTGGCCTGAGCCCTGAGCCCATGGCTCTGTGGGGACATCAAGGGCAGGAAGCCTCTCAGAAAAGGGCCTGCAGCCTCCAGTCAAGCTCAGCACTGTGTTAGCTGGGGAGAGAACACTGGCTTAGCACGCGCAAGACCTGGTTCCAGCCCGGCCTTGGGAGAAAAGCAAACCCAGCCCTGCCCCTGTCTCTGGGTGACCCTGCCTGCAGCACTTCCTGTCCCTGGGCCTCTGTGACCCACCCCCCGAACCAGGAGCAGACAGACTGGTATCATCTGAGGTCTCCTGAGCAGGGGGTACTTGGGGACAGAGTGGCTTCCCAGTAGACCTGGCAGTGGAGGAAAAGCACATGGTTTCTGACTGGGCCAGAGCTGGAGGTGTCCCTGTGGGGGCTTCTTGTGTGTGAGGACATCAGTAACCCTGTCTCACTTTTGCCACCCAGGAGCTCCCTGGAGACCGGAAGCAGCCTCTCCACTGACCACTACAGGTACTGTCTCCCCTCTGCTGTGTCTGGGGTGGGCCCCAGAGCCTGGGGGAGATACAGAGCCACTATTGGCCCTAAAATTTCCCCAGCGATCTCAGGTATGACTGACATGTCACCTGAGAACAGGTTGCAGTGGTTCCCTTGAAGTCAGGGCTCAGCTCAAAGGTCCCTTAATATCCAGGGCTCCCAGTGGGGCTGTACTGCTGGGTGCTTCTGATCCAAGGCTCTGCATGCCTGCAGTAGCCACTCTAGTGCCTGGCTGCAGCCTGAGGGAGAAGCCCAATAGCACCTGAGTGCTGGCCACCCCAGCGTGGGGGCCCCCCTGAGGCCTCTGCTCCAGGTGCTTTGTTCATGACACCACCATTTGATGTCTTCTGGAAAGAGCGTTCTCTGTTTTAACCAAGAAGGCTTTGGTACCTTCCTGGTTTGAAACCCAGCAACCTTTGTTCCCAGTCTCACATGCAGGAGAGACAGGCAGGTGGCAGGACCAGAAGCCAGAGTGGCTTAGAGTGCTGCGTCTGGGGGAGATACAGACCCACTATTGTTGAGGTGATGATGGGTGGGCCTGTCAGCCACTCCCTGGAAGGCTCACAGGCTTTGAGGCCCCAGGGGACACCAAGCAGGGCGGGACCTGCATGTCAGCACTGAGGTAGATGCTCTGTCATGGTTGTGTGCATTGAGGATGGCCAGGTGAGGACGGCATCCCTGAGCTGCTTCTAAAAGACAGCTGGACTGTGTGTGTGCACACACGCATACACTCACGCATGCACACACTCACTCTCACACTACCCTGTGCATGCACGCTGTGTGGCTGCACCCGACAGAGGAGCCACGGCCACCAGACCATCCTTGTGTTTGCCCAGTGTGGCAGGGCTGTTGCAGGCTCCTGTTTAAAGTCACCAGCTTGGGACTCGAGACTTGAGGCTGGGAAAGGGCAGTGGAAGGAAGCAGGGGTGCCAGTGTCCTGAGCCTGTGTGTGTGTGAGATCATGTGACTGTGAGGAGGGTGCCATGGCCCTGGGCAGCTGTCACCCAGGACTCCTGAAGGTGTCACGGTGACCCGCGGCTCACGCACACCTGCATCAGATGTATGTGGCCGCGTCCCCATATGACACCCAGAGATAATACATTTGCTAGCCCCACTGGACCTACTGGGACGCCCATGGAAGGCCAGCTGGGTCTAGGGAGGAGGGTTCCAGAGACTTCTGTGGCGGCCTATTGCTTGCTGATGGCAGCGTAGCCACACTTGCCCCATCCCTTCTTGCCAGGGCAGGGAGAGCTCTCAGTGAGTGGGGGTTGTGCACAGCTGGGGACTCTGTCCTGAGTCCCCTCCCACTCCAGTGGGCCCTCTCTGTCCACCATCAAAGCCACACCCAGCCATCTCCACACCGGGCAGCCCAGGGGACAATGGAACCTTTAAGCCAAAAACCCAGCCTTCCCTCCCCAGGGGAGCAGTGCAAGGCTCAAAGCAGGGGGAGCAGGACCCCCCTCTGCCCACCGCCATTCAGCTGTTACTTCCTGAGCATCTGTGTGTGAAGGCCCCCAGGATGCAGTGGTCACACCTTGTCTCATTTGCCTGGCTTCTGTCTCAGTAAGGGGACAGAGAGCTCACACAGAGCGAAATGATTATATTTTGGTTTCGGTTTTTGTTTTGTAAGACAGGGTCTCACTGTGTGACCCGCGCTGGCTGACCCAAACTTTCAGTTATCCTCTTGCCTCAGCCTCTCGCTGAGGGATCGCAGGCATGCCCCCCACACCTGGCTCAGAAGTGATTCTCAGTAGGATGCCTCAGGTGTGCTGAGGGCTAGGGCTAAGAGTAAGTTGAGGGAATGGGAGTACTGTGTGGCAGGAGGGAGGTCAACAGGGACCTCCCTGAAGAGGCCCCTTTTACCCAGAGTCTGGAAGCACTCAGCCCCCAGGAGGAGCCGAGCCCCCTGGAGCAGAGTGTGGCTGGCATCTGGTCAGTTCCAATCAGGCAGGTTGGGAATGTGATCCACTCCCCTCTCTGCCTTCCTGTATCATGCCGAGGATGCAGGCAGAGCAGGCAGAGCCAGCTCAATGCTCCTGTGTCACGGGTGAAGACAGCTAGGATCCAGAGGCCAGAAGAAGCACTGGGGTCAGACCCAGCACTGGTGCCCTGGGCTCCCGTGTGCCCCTTCGTCTGCAGGCCTCTGAGCAGCCCCGGGGTGGGGGGAGCAGGTGCAGCAGCCAGGCAGCCCCACCCCCACCCACTGAAGCCTGGGAATTGAAAACAAAGGTCCCAGCCAGTTGCTGCCGCCTTTCAAAAGCACGGCAGCGTGAGAGGGAAGCTAATGTCCCTGTCCCAGGGGAGAGGGTGGGCAGCACTTGGGGCAACAGCCAGCCCGCGCCCCCTTGGTACACAGCAGGCTCAGCCCCCTCTGCAGATGGCCTGTCACTTCCCTCGTGGCCACCCCCAGCTGTCACCACAGCTCTCCCTGGTGTCCTGTGACCTGATGGTGCCTGTGGGCCCCTCTCCAGCTGAGCCTTTGGGCAGTGGTTCTCACCTCAGCCACCACCCCAGGGTGGGTCTGAGAGTGGATTTTGGGACCTGTGTTCTGAGCTTTGGCACTGCGGATATGGCAGCCAGGGCTTTCTAGGTTGGGGACTGCCCTGTGCTCTGATCTTTGGAGTATTTATCAGCCTCTGAATGGCCCTAGAGCCTAGCATGGTGACTCACACCTATAATCCCATCACTCAGTAGGCTGAGGTAGGAAGATCTCCATGTGTTTGAGGACAGCCTTGGTTATACAGTGCAAGAAGGCCAGCAGCAGCTCCCCCTTGCCCGTGGTGACAACCAGGCAATTCTCCAGGCCTGGCCGGATGCCTCCCCTGGTACAGAGTAGTAAGTAGTTGCCCCCTTGTCCCCCAAAGTTCATTCACTTTGCTCTAAAGCTCAGAGTAGGGTGGCGTTCTCCCTGAGGTTCCTGCCCTAGAAGTTTGGCAGCCTTCAGGGCCTGCAGAGCCCAGTCCGCTTTGTGGCATCTGTTCCCATCTGAGGCTGAGGGCCCTGACATCCTGCCCCCCACCCCTGCGAGCATGGGGGTTTCTGCGGGGAGCCTGTATTTCTTCCTCTGCAGGGTGTCAGGGTGAGGAAAGTCCCCATGGGAGGACTGTGACCTCAGCTTTGTAAACAACACAGAGGTTTGTGCCGGCGCGGAGCCAGGTGTGCAAGCCAGGTGTGCCCAGTCGGGATGTGTATGGTACAGTTGGGAGGGGCCTGGGCCCTGAGGTCCTTCTTGTCACTGTCCTGGCCTCAGATCCTCAGCTGTAGACACCTGCTGGGCCCTGGGAGAAGACAGAACTGAGGTCCCTGCCTCCGCATGTTCCTGTGTGGGGGAGTGAGGGACAAAGACCACCACTGGTCACTCATTAGTGGATAAATCAGCAGGTCTGTTTGAGAGAGCAAGCACTGCCAGGGAGGGGCTGGATGCGTGAGAGCGACCAGCAAGCCAGAGAGGGAGGCCCGGGGATTCTGCGCCTGGCCTGTGACCGCCAGCTCCTGTGACCCACACAGTCCCTGCGTCCAACAATGCCCCTGGCTGGCCAGGCCCCGCGGCCCAGCCGCTTCCCTCCCACCCTCCCTCCTTAGCGGCAGGAGACCCCTCCTGGCAGCCAATGAGCGGCTGTCATCGTGGTTCCATTTTAGATTTTATCAATGTGTCTCTGTCGCCTGGGCAACGGCGCCTGCTGCCCTGTCAGTCTTCCTCGCCTCCCCCCACAGCTGTGGGCACCGTGCATGTGGCTCCACGCTGAGTTTTCCCTCAAAGCGCAGGCCAGCCAGGATTCCGCTGAACGAACGCCACTGATCTAGCGAAGGAAGTCGGTGCTCCTCTGGCTTCTGGAATCCTCCCTCCCTGCTCCCCCTGGGATGTCCCTGTTCTCAGCCACTCAAGCCGGGCCAGCAAGTGGACAGCTTCCTACTTGGCCAGGTGTCTGCTCGGCCACCACGAGCCCTAGGAACCTGCTCAGAAAAACATCCTTGCAGGGACACTAGCATCCCCGCCCCCCAGGAAGATGGGCTGGGGGCCCTTGCAACCACACACAGCCAGAGCTGCCTCGGTTTGCCCTGGGGACTCCCAGGGAAGCCCCCAGAAGCACCAGGCTCCCGAGGAGGCAGTGGCCGTGTGAGCCTGGTGGGGCAGGCGCGTGAATGAGGCGCCGGGCTTTTGTGCTCGCAGCTCTTTGTACTGGAGGCGTGCACTGTATGTGCCGTGCTGTGCGGGCAGGGCCGGGCCATGTGAGTAGCCACCAGGGCCGGCACCGAGCGGAGCAGCCTGGAGCCACCAGTCCTCCAGCGCCTGCTGGCTCCTCTGTGTCTCTGCTGAGTCCACTGGAGGGCGAAGGGTGAAAATGCTCAAGTTCAAGGCCTTCTGCCTGGATTACTGGCAGTTACTGTGCCTGCAGCCACTACAAGGGGCCTATAAGAGGTAAGTTGGCCCCATCTGGGAAGGCCTAGGCCACCAGGGCACTATGACCTCCAGGGAAAGTTCCCTCGGAGTCTGCTCCTCTGGGAGGTGGGGGGGCTTGTCCTAGTGCAGGGTCTCTGCCCCTGGCCAGGAATGGCGGCGGTGGCATTGGCTGTGTTCTACTTTGCCACTTAGCTTAACTCTGCCTTCCTTCCCCTCCTGTCCCAAACCTGGGTTTGTATGGGCACACTGTGTCCTTATTCCTTGCTGCTGGAGTCAGACCCAGAGCCTACATGCTTCTGAGTGAGCCTAACCCCTAGGAGGGTGGCCATGGATGCAGGGTCCGCAGCCTGGGGGATGAGAGCGGCAGAACCCTGCCTGGAGGTCAGAGAGGGAGGTTCGCTTCTGTTCCCCTGCTGCTTGACTTTCCAGCCTTGCTTTCCCTCTCTGAATTCACTCACCTTTAGGGACTGGGACCTGATATGTGGTGGGAATTGGGGGCTGCCCTTTGAAGTGACAAGCCCAGTTGTCCTACCACTGAGGTTATATGTGTTGTCCACATGCACACCTTGCTCCAGAAATGCCTATGCCCAGGCCAGCTGGACAGTGTGGCACAGCCGTTGCCAGGGGTGCCTTTAATGGCATGTAATTAAAAACTCTGAGGAGGAAATGATTCCATCTCTTCTGAGAGAATGAGTTTTTCCTGGTTTCACACGCTGAAGTCCATGGCCATTAGCATGCGGGCTGCTCCAGAGAGCTTGGAGCTTTTCTTTTCTCTTCCAGAGAGATCTCTGGGGGGGGGGGGGGGGGTAGGCAACAGCCCTGGAGAGGAAGTCCCTGCTCTTGGGCAAGTGCCAGCCAGCCAGGCCACCCTATGCCTGCTCAGCATGGCTATGCCAGAGCGGGCTCCCATGAGGCCCTTAGCACTGTGAGGCTCCCCCCAGTTGCTCCTGAGCTGATGTCCAAGAGCCCAGAAAGCTCTCTGCCGATGGAGTCAGACCCAGAGACCCGATGGGTCTCTGCCTCTCTGCTGTGTGTGGCCAGCTTTGTGTCCTTGAATGATAGCCATGCTCCAGCGAGGCAGCCAGCCACACAGCAGCTGTGCGGTATGAGCTCTAGGCCTAGATCCGTACTCTGGACTCTCTCATTCCTAGGTAGAATTGCTCTGAAGTCTGCAGCTGGGGCCACACAGGTCCCAGGTCCTAGGAGAGGCTGGCCAAGGGAAACAAGACCCAAGTCACGTGTCAGAACCCTATCGATGGATGTGACACCTGGGCCTGGTGGCATGTGTCCAGAGTTTGCTGGCTGAGATGAGGAAGACAGAGCTCTAGGCAGAAGGGAAAGGGAAGGCAAATTAAGACACAGAATTAAGGATGAGCTGCCTCAGAGAGCCCAGTAGCACTAATAGAAATCAGGAAGGCTTCCTGCAGGAGGTGGTGCATGAGCTGCACCTGCATACAGAAGGGGATTTCTCCAGACAGGGAAAGGACCATCCATGGTGGTCACAGCATACACAAATGTGAGGCTGAGAATGGTGTGGGTGTGAATTTCCGCTCTGATCAGACCGCTCCCTAGCAGGGAGTTTGGAAAAGCTGCTATCTCTGAGCCTTCTGCAGCTCAGACTCAATAAAACTGGGGAAAGGGGCACTGAACCCACTGCCCATGGCTCTTGTGGGAAAGAGCAGGGCCCTGCCAGGATTGGGGAGTGCCCTATGAGTATCACCCAGACAGGAAGGCTTTGCCAGTAGAGCTCCTTGGCATCTTGCCTGCTGCCATATCCCGTTGTTTAAAAGAGCGACCCAAGACTTAAGGCCTACGAAGAGGGTGTTTTGCAGACAATGCATAATTAACCACTTCTAAACACAGGGTGTGCCGAGCTCCCGCAAGCTGCTAATTATTCTTCATTAGTGATCTTAAATTAATGTAGAATAAATCCTGGCTCACTGCCAGAGCCAGGGCTGGGGAGGAACTGAAGATCCCAACCAGGAGGGAGGTACCTGCGTGGTGGCTGCATGTTCTGCCTCCTTAGGGCATGATCAGTGGACTCCTTGGCCACCGTAGGGAGGGAGAAATCCTCCTACAAGTCCACATGTCCTGCAGCCCTCAGGCACTTTCATGAGTGACCCAGTGCAGGTGGGAGGAGCTCCAAGAGGACCCATCACCCAGCTACAGAGCCCACCCCTCCCATGCGGCAGGCCCCCTGTGGGCATCTCCCTGGGCCCATCTCACCCCGACCCCCAAAACCAATCCTGAATAGTCTCCTTGTCAGGAGTTTGTGTTTCCCTTTTATTGGTTGTTTGTTTTTGCTTTTGCTTATTTATTTATTTATTTATTTATTTATTTCTGAGACAAGATCTTGCTATGTAGTATGGGCTGTTCTCCAGCTTGAAATTCTCCTGCCTCAGCTTCCTGAGTGATGAAATTATAGGAGTGCATCACTACACTGGCAATATTTTGCATTTTTGTAGTTGCAAATGCAACATTGTTTTGCACATTTTAAAATTTTAGATGCATGGTTTAATAACCTGCCAAAAATGTTAACCGTGGTAAGGGGTGCAGCATGTAAAATCTGCCCTTGTGAGCATCTTGGCCATTCAGCGGGTACACTCGGGGGTTGCACGGGTACACTTGGGGGTTGCATGCCATTGTGCGACCACCATCGTCACCCTCCATCTCCGGAGCCTTTCCATCTCCCGAGGCTAAAATGCTCTCTCCACTGCACTCCATCCCACCCCCACCCCCACCCAGCTGCTAGTACCAGCATTCTATTCTGTCTCCATGAATATGACTACCATAGTCCACATGAGTGGACTCCTACAGTATTTGCATTTGTGCATTTGACTTATCTTATGTAGCAGGAGGTCCCCAGGTTTATCCATGCTGTAGAATATGTTCAGATCCCCTCCTTTTTCAGGGCTGAATAATGGTCCACATTTTGCTTATCCCTTCATCTGCTACTGGAGATGCATAGGTCATTTTCACCCCCTCAGGTACTGTGAATAATACTACTATGAACACAAGAAGCAAATGCCTCTTGAAGATACAACTTGCTTTTTGTATTCAACATTTTATTGGTGAAATTGAGCCAAGTTGTTATGTATTGTTCTTTCATTTTCATTGGCATATAATATTCCTCTACACAGTACATCCTAATTTAAATACGTCTGTTCTCCTGTTTAGGTGGTTCCTCATTTTTAAAAGTGTAGGGGCCAGGGAGAGCTTAGTGGCATAAATGCCTGCCTGGCAAGTGCAAAGTCCCAAGTTTGATCCCTAGTACTGAAAAAAAAAAAATGTAACCGGGGGTGGGGCACCACAGGTGAAAGCAGGAAAGCAGAGAATGCTAGCATTGTCCCCATATTTCAGAGGAAGCCAACCCCCAAGAGGTTAAGTGATCTGCCTAAGGTCGCAGAATGAAATGTGCTTGATGAACATAGGCAAAGGCGCCAGTGAGCTGTAGGGCCTCGGATGTCCCCACACCAAGCCATGTGCCCTGGCTTGATGTAGCAGTCCCTATGGCTGCATAATAAATGACTCCAAATCCTAGTGATTTAAGACAACAATGTTTCCTTTTCCTGCAGATCTGTAAGTTGGGTAGGGATGGCTCTGTGCAGCACCTGTAGCATAGAACAGCCACAGATGCAGATGAGGGAGTCTCAGGGTAGAGTTTGATTGGCTGAGCTCGGGTCATGTCCCACCCTTGGTGGGAGGAGCAGGAAGTAGGAAGAGGCTTCCCAAGTCCCCTTGGCTTCTGCTGGGGACAGAACTTCTGGTTTTCTGTGTCACCACACTGCACCCTGCAGTGGAGGGGCCATCAGGAGGGAGGCGGTGTCACACAGTGCAGAGTGACCTGTGTCACCTGCAGGCATGGCTCTGCAAAGCAGACCAGAGTGAGGCCCAGCAGAGGGCAGGGTCAGCCCATGGCCAGCTGAATGAACAGTGAAATGTCGAGCTGGCTAAACCTGGTGCCCCATGCCTGTGATCCCAGCACTTGGGCAGGCAGATCGTCACAAGTTCAGAACCAGCCTGGGATACATAGTGAAATCAAGTTCAGCTGGAATGACATAACAAGGCCCTGTCTTATTTATCTATTTATTTATCTATCTATCTATCTATCTATCTATCTATCTATCTATCTATCTGGTACAGGGTCTCACTACACAGCTCAGACTCATAGTGATCCTCCTGTCTCAGCCTCCCCAGTGCAGGGATTAGAGGTATGCCCCACCACGCCTGGTTTCAGTGGCTGGCACTGTGCACCTGGGGTGCAGAGTGGAAAACAAAATGAAGCAAAACAAAACAAAACAGGAGGCCAAAGGAGATGGTGCCACATTCATGGAGCTCAGCATGGGGCGGGCCAGTCACTGCAGCACGGCGTCCACCTGTGCCGCCACCTGGCACTGTCCATTCCCAAAGGGCGGGGCAGGATCTTAGAGGACCGTCAGGAGCACAGGTCTCTTGCTGTCTGTCTGTGAGGCTGAAGATTCAGGGCTAGAGGGCAGGCACTCTTTAGGTCTTTCACCAGCAGCTCTGAAAGAGACTTGAGGGTCGGAAAGCAGAATGGAGTGAGTGTTAGGGTCCTGATTCTGAAAACCACAGCATGATTTGGTCATAAAATGTCCTTATTGTAAGAAAAGATGCTCCAAGACAGTATGGGATTATGGTGGGCAACTTACTATCTTTTTTTTTTTTTTTTGCGGAACTGGGGATTGAGCTCAGGTCTGTGCGCTTGCCAGGGAAGCGCTTATTCCACTGAGCCATCCCTCAGGCCCCGGGTAACTTACTATTGTAAGAACAATTTAATACAAAGTCTATGCTTTTACGTGTGTGCCCTTGTGTGAAGGAAAGAAGCAAATGGGATACAATGGTAACACCCAAGGAACCTTGCATGTCTCTGTTATCCCCGACCCCTTCTAGGCCCCCATGCGCTGCACACAGTAGGTGCTCAATAAGTAGCTGCGAGCAGCAGAAAGGTGAGATGATCACTCACCTAGTGGTGTCCTATCTGATCCTCCCCCACGGACTTGCCCTGCTGCAGCCCCTGCCCTACTGCAAACTTGAGCTCTTTGTCAGAGCCAACAATGAACTTTGGGGCAAAATAATGTGGGAAGCCCCGGATGACTACCGAGGCCAAACCCTCTCTGCCGCAGGCAGAGGCAGGCAGGAGCCCACAAGCCAGGCCGTGACAGAGTCATTCTCCACCCACCCCCAGGCCTGTCACCGTCCCCCTCTGACCTAGGGGGAGTAGAGGTGAGAAAATGCACAGGGTGGCCCTTCCCTGTACCCAGCGCTCCTGTGAGGGTGGACACTGAGACAGGGCTCTCGGGGCTTCTTGGTCGCCACACAGACCCGCGTTGGCAGGCAACAGGAGCTGGGTGAAACTGAGTAACACTGTCTTGTTTTCATGGTAACCTTCTACTTACAGCACAGTGATACGAGTTTTCCATTTTGAGAAGTGATATAAAGTTTCCTTTGACAAGACAAGTATTCAAACGTGAATGCAGTTGATTTACTCTTTTGTGTGCTGCTTGTAACTTTTCTGGTTGGAGGTTTGAAATCTACTGGGAAGCAACTGCTGGGAAAAGAGCGCAGTGAATCGTGGCTTTGCCCATCATCTTTAAGCTTTTCTCCCCCACGCCACACTGGTTTGGGGTTTAGCGTTCCCAAAGGGGCTACAAAATGTCTTTGTATAGTCTATTCGAATCAGGATCCCAGCATGATCCAGTTCATACTTTGTGTGCTTCTTTGAAATCTCTTCCAGCTGACAGCTTCCCCTTTCCCGTTTTTTGTTGTTTGTCTTTGTCTTTGCAGGGTTTGGAGACAGAGCGCAAGGCTTTGGGGGCACCTAGATATAAACTATAACTCTAGGTGAAGCTCTGCCACTGAGCCACACTGTCACACTGCCTTTCCCTGTTGATCTGTTGCTGTCTGCTGAGGCACATCCTCCAGTGTGGGTGCTTTGGCGGGTCACCTCCCACCAGGTGCTGTTTGTCCTGTCCTTCTGAAATATGGGTCAAGAGCCCAGTCAGAATCAGAGGCCAGTTTTCTTGTTTGTTTTTGGGGTGTGTGTGTGTGTGTGTGTGTGTGTGTGTGTGTCTTAATACCAGGAATTGAACTCAGGACCCCACACTTGCTCGGCAGGTGCTGTGCCACTGAACTATATTCCCAGCCCTCAAAGCTAGTTTTCTAACTTAGTTAATTTTAAAAGAAAATTTCAAGCTAGGTTGCACTTGAAAGGCTTTAATCCCAGCACTTGAAAGGCTGAAGCAGGAGGATTGCCATGAGTTCAAGGACAGATCCCTAATATAAACAACTTAAAGTAAGAAAGATTTATTTCGGCCAACCATCTCAGAGGTTTCAGCGCATGGTGGCTTGGTTGTGTCACTTGGGTGCTGGGCAAGGCTGGGCATCATGGTGGTAGCATGGTACTGAGCAAAGCTGTCCACGCATGGTGGCCAGGAGGCAAAAGGACAGACAGGAAGGGGTGGGGTCCCAATATCTGCTCAAGGCCAACCCCGATGACCTCACATCCTCCTGCCAAGCCCCACCTCCCGAGCTTTCTGACTTCTCCCAATAGCACAGTGGGTCTTTGGAAGACTCACAACCCAAGGACACCATGGAAGTATTAAAGGACAGGTAGTCGTAGAAGGGCACCATCCTCCTTCCCCATGGCAGAGAGGGAATGGGCAGAGCTCTGGGAAGAGATGGAGGCTTGCTGTCCTCTCGACTGGCTTCAGATGTCAGTGCCTGCTGCCTGGAGCTCCAGGTGTCCCCCAGCCAGGACACCTGCCGTGGTGCCCAGGTTCCTGGAGAGACATCCTGGAAAAGCTTCCGTGTGCGTGTGTGTGTGTGTGTGTGTGTGTGTGTGTGTAGGAGACACCCTGGATCCTGTCTCTCCTTCCAGTGGCAAAGCTCCATGCACCTGCGTGATTATTTTCACACTTCTTACACCCAGACCCTGGGGACAGCTGACAGATACCAGACTCTGGCCCTAGATCCCACCCTGGGCAGGTCCTATCCCCTCCCTGAGCCTCAGTTTCCTCGTTGGCAGAAGGAAAGGGAAAAGTGAGAAGGTTGTTCATTCATTCAACCAGTACCTGTCCTGCAGCCCCACCACTGCACCAGAGCTCATGCTGGGGGCAGGAGAAACCCATAGGCAACCCCCCCCACACACACCCACCAGTCCTTCCCAGTCTGGTAAATGCAATCTTCTGGGAGCTGGCAGGGCCACAGCCACCTGTAGGATCAGTGAGGGCTTCCTGGAGGAGGTGGCCTGTAGGCAAATACCCACAGGTATTCTTTGCTTTGGTTGCATGGGATTAGCCTGAGTATCATCAAACTAAATTTTTGTAAACATCTAAAACTCACAGAAAGGGCTGGTGAGATGGCTCAGTGGTCTAGAGCACCTGCTTGGAACAAGCTTGGCAAAGCACGGGGACCGCGGTTCAATCCCCCAGCACCACATGCCAGCCAGCCCCGCCCCCTGGTGGGCTGAGCTGGCCACACACACACAATATAAATAAATAAAATAAATAAATTTAAAAAAATAAATAAATAAATAAAAATAAAACTCACAGAAGCTGGGTGTGGTGTCCTTGAAGGCCAAGTTCACGGCAGTGTCAGCCTCTCCCAGGGAACAAACGTAGCCTTCTCTCTGGCTGTTGGGTGGTGACTTCATCCCCAGTGGGCTGCATGAGTCAGTGGGTGGAGGGCTGCGAACGTTTCCATGCAGACCCGGCCTTGTGTCCCTCCCAGGCTGTGGCTCCCTGAGTCCCAGGGGCTAGGAGGAGAGCCATCCCTTACCATGCCCCTCACTCAGGCCTGCACTGAATGCCAGAGCTTGCTTGCTTTCCTATGTATTTGGTACAGGTTTCAATATGCAGCTTAGACTCGTAGTGATCCTCCTGTTTTCAGCCTCCCCAGCGCTGGGATTACAGGTGTGCACCACCAGGCTCAGTGTCAGTGGCCGGCTCAGTGTGCCTCGGAGCAGGGCCAGTACAGCACGTGGTGTTGAGGATCGAGCCCTGGTCCCTGTGCTTGCCTAAGCATGTGCTTAGTCCACTGAGCTATTGTGCTGGCCCTGCAAGGGCTTTTAAATGACACCAGCTGTGAGTTATCCAGCAGTCTGACTGTTCTGGAGGCCTTTGCAAGCTCCTGCCGTGTCCCACGGATGACATGGAAAGGACGCATCTCATTGACATTGTATAAATGTCCACATGGTCATTTATACAGGAGGGGAAGGACTCTCATTGCTGTTTTGTAGAGGGACAGACTGAGGCTCAGAGAGATGATAAGTTTGAAGGGACCAAGGAATCCAAGAATGAGGACCTGACCCCTCTGCAGAGAAGCCACTGTACGTTAGTGATGACATACAGACTGTGACAAATAAGTTGGCATGCAGGAAATCATAAAGTACTTGGGCTCTTGGGTTCTTGTCATAAAATGGGGAGACTGGGCTGGGAGTGCAACTTAGTGGTGAGTGTGTGTCCAATATGTGCAAGGACCTAGATTTTATCCCCAACACCACCCAAAGAAGCAGGAGGCTGTTATCCTCAAGGGCTGATGAGAGGCAGGGAGAGGACAGGATGGCAGAAGCCAGGGAAGGCCTGGTATGTGGCAGAGTGGAGCCTGTGGCACGTGCTCCTCCTAAGGAGTGACGCACATGCCCAGGCTGGGTCCATAGCTGTGAGGCAAGGAAACATGGAACTGAGCCTATTGCCCACATTGGGCACTGCAAAGATAATGACCTGTCCCCAGCCACGACCAGAGACTTGGGGCACCAGGACAGCATTAGGAAACAGACAAGGAGGCCAAGAGGAGGATTCAGGAAGCCATAAAAAGGCCATTGTGTCTGTTGCCATAGTTCAATTGTGTCCATGGGGTCTATGGAGACAAGGGACTAGCTTAAGGCAGAGGGGAGGGATATAAGGTGATAGATGAAGGAATGAATGGAGGGATGGAGGGATGGATGGGTGGGTATGTAGATGGATGGATGGGGGGATAGAGATGGATGGATGGATGGATGGATGGATGGATGGATGGATGGATGGGAGGGTGGATGGGTGGATGGGGGATGGTTGGATAGGTGAGAATGGATAGATAGAGGATGGATGGATGGATGGATGGATGGATGGATGGATGG